>NC_135578.1:39046319-39346659 GCF_965152235.1 Eretmochelys imbricata | reverse complement strand
CAGACTGACCCTGGGCTTATTGTCCCCTGCAGGTGTGTGCACCAAAGAGAGACTTCAGGTGCTCCCAAATGCATATCTGTACTCTCTCTCTCAAGGAGCGACACTGCTGGCCATAATGAGGAGGAGAGAAAGACTCAGCAACTACCTGAGGCAATTCCAACAAAAACATTGGTATCAATGCAACATCTCTTCAGTCTGAACCTCTCAACTAGTATCTCAGGTATCTCTGCTGGGGGAAATTACAGCATTGTCTATGAACTTCTGCCCAAAGATCAGGGAGCGTGGAGGGGAACTGTGAACCCACTGAACTCACACGGGGACTATGGGTGTCCCCAAAGGAAGATGAGGAAAGAGAGATCAGGAGGAGGAGGAGAGAAGTGAAAAGTAAAAACACGTCAACTCTTAAATGAGTTTGGATTTTCACTGTGGTTCTCAAAAACCACACTGCAGTAAGTAGACAATCCTCTGGCACTCGCAGCTTATTGCGCTCCACTCTTATATAATAACCACCTGTGCAGCTTGCCCTGTGATCATTACAAGTCTTGTAGTGGAGGTAAGCTATCTGGTCAAACTATACACAGACACACACACTGCCGCATTGTCAGCTTAGGGCGTCCTATCTGATAGAAAAGGAGTACTTGTGGCACCTTACACGGCTGCTACTCTGAAACCTATCTGATAGAGATGTCAGCTGGCAGCCAGGCTCAGGGTACAGGCTGGCTAAACCTTGCAAATGGTTATTGAACACCCAAGGTATGCTGTATCTTTTCCTCACGTTACCCCTTGTATTCTGTAATTGCAAAGAAATTTTAAACAGTGCCTAGTTGCAAGAGTTCCACCAAACAGAGTTCTAGAATATTGTACATTCCTTTCCTTTTTTGCTTTGTACAGAACCACTGAGAAAGGCTGAATTTCCTCATCACCAGATGTATTGATCTAGGAAAAAACACCCGTGCTGATGTTAGAACAGCTGCTTCCCAGCTCACAGGTAAGAGTAAGATGGGTTTCAAAAACCTCTCTTTTTTGCTCACCACCTTCTCTTTTCTTCTATTTTAGCGATTAACCTCTCAGCCTCCATCACACAGACAACATCTCCCACATCCTCCCTGCACTTTCTCCCCAGTCCCAGGGATGATCGTATGAGCATAATGATGTCCTTGATATTTTAAATGATATGTCAATATGAAAGAAATATGTCTTTAATATAAAAGAAATGAGAGCATATAAAGTGCCAAAGAGAAGATGGAAAAATAACTGGAAGTTTTGGGTTGCTTTCTAGGTTCCATGTTTGTCCAAAATAGAATATTTATCAGGCTGGAAACAAACGTCTGGAAATGCATCCACAAGACCACATGCCATCAGGGTCCAGCGTCATCATTAGGAAACAACTCCTACGAGACCTCATATTTGGCAAATATCCATGGGAAACATCTCCTATAAGACCACATACAATCAGCCGTAGCTGATAGAGGTTTCATCTATTGGAAACATCTCCTGTGAGATCTTGCACCACTGGGCTATATTTCCATCAGGAGAAAGCTCTCCTGGGAGACTCCATATCATCGACTGCAATATCATCCACTGAAAAGTTATATACGTTTCTTCTACTGTCAACTTCCTGGGATTAAGAACTGTCTCCTGTTTCGTACTGCACTGAGCACATCATTGAACAAAATAAAATAATCATTTTACTTCTTTCTTTGGTTTCTGTCTCTCTCTACTATGGGAGAATCAGCCTTCTCCATTATTTGCTCTCTCTCAGCATGATGGTGCGGAACCTGTAAGAATGCAGGAGCGGACCCACCTTCTGCTCCTCCTCTTTCCGGTACGTCATACCAGCTGTAAATATCTTCCTGGTATAACGGACTGGACCATGCTGCCCTACTTGCGCTGCTGGACTGGAGGTACTTTCTCCTTCAGCAGGCCTGCTGCTATTTTTAAACAGGCAAACAATTTCAGATTTCCTTTCCCTTGTCCCATCACACACGGCTGTTCCCAGACAACTGCTTGCAGATTGGGGCAGCTCCCTCCCTGGGCAAGTCATTACTCCGAACAGACACAGGAACATTTCCTTTACTGCCACAATTGTCCACACTCGTTAACAGGTAAGGTAGAGGGATACTCGTGGTCTACTAAGCTTGCCTTCCAAACTCCTGATCAGACAAAGCCATCAGCTCACAAGGCTGCCTAGGCTCATCTGAACTTTATTAGCCTTTCTCTTCCTTATCCCAGCACTCCTGGCTCTTTACAGACAAATAGTGGGAGACTGGGGCAGCCTCCTTAACAGGCACGTTGCCACTCCCAACAGACAAACAACTGGAGACATTTTCTCCCCCGGATAAACTGCTCTTTTTCCCAAACAGGGGCTCATCCTACTGGGCTACTTCAAGCAAATTACTTTTACCTTCTTCAGGTTCGCTTTTACAAACTTTACTTGCCAACAATCCATCACCCACCAAAAATCTACTCTTGCCTTCCTAAGTTAGGTCTTCGACCTGGTCATACACACACATACCCCTTCACAAAGCTCCCTGATACATACAGATAATACAGAGGATTCACATTCATACTTTTTCTGGGGCTGCGTTTTGACATTACCCTGATAAAACGTAGCTTTAATATCATTCCCAATCAAAGGATCTCTTGGCAATAACTTCCTTACACCTACTACAACTTCATGTTTCATACCATTCCATTCAGGGTGGATTTTGGTTAAAGGCACACTCACAGTAAACTCATAAAGGATTACAATATTCACACTCTTATCTGCTAAGTAATCTTCTTCTCTGACAAGATCTGCTTTAACTAGAGTGATGTTAGAAGCTGCAAATGATCTTCTTCTAGGATATAGAGATTCAGGCCTTTCTGTAAAGGCCTATACTCTAAGAATGTAGGTTGATGTTTATCATTTAGCTAGTAATAGAGGTATACAAGAAAGAATCCGTGTAAGGGCCTTCTCTCACTCTGACAGTCTGAGGCCCTGTTCTTAGGCCAATGCCTTTGGCTAAGCAGCAGAGGCAGCCATAAGCTGCGAAGCGTACAGTCACATCCTCACATTCCAAACGAGACAATCTGGGGCTGTTAGGAAGGTGATCTGATCTATCACCTCCAGAGAAAGGGAAGAGCCTACAAGATGTAAAAGGAAATTTAGGTTGGTAGTTTTCTGTCTGGTAAGAACTCACTTATCAATAGACACAGTCTTTATAGATGTTGTTGTGAAATCCTCACTTCTGTATTGTTTTGTCATTATAGTTCCCACTTCGCTATTGTTTATTGGCACCGTCTCTCTCTCTGGTTCTGTGATTGTTTCTGTCTGCTGTATAATTAATTTTGCTGGGCGTAAACTGATTAAGGTGGTGGGATATAATTGGTTAGGTAATCATGTTACAGTATGGTAGGATTGGTTAGTTAAATTGCAGAAGACTGATTGGTTAAGGTATAGCTTAGAATATTACTATATAAACTAGGGGCAAACAGGAAGTGAGTTGGGATTCAAAAATAAGGAAAAAGGAACTTGGATTTAAGCTTGCTGGAAGTTCACCCCAATAAACATTGAATTGTTTGCACCTTCGGACTTTGGGTATTCTTGCTCCCTGTTCATGTGAGAAGGACCAGGGAAGTGAGAGAGTGAAGGAATAAGCTCTCGGAACATTGTGGATCCTGCTGACTGCACCAGTATGACCCAGTTTGCCTAGGGCATCCCGCACTGGAAATGCCCAGGGCAAGGCAGGCTGCAAAAGGGAGAGAAGATACTTCCAAGACTGGTGGGTAACATTGACCTTAAACTCCCCAACCACTCACAAACAGTTCTTCTCATCTCCCACACTGGTTATCAAGTAGCAGAAAAGAAATCACACAGCCCCCTTTTTTGCATTCCAGTTCTCTGGCTCCCAATCAGCACCTAGGTCCAGGACAGAGAAAACATAAGAACAGCCAGACTGGGTCAGACCAAAGGTCCATCTAGCCCAGTATCCTGTAACCTATTTTCGAGCCCAGTATCCTGTAACCTGTAACAAAATGTCCTAAGCAGGTGCTTTACTGAAAAAGACAAAGTAGATCATTGAAAAATCATCTGTAATCTGTCCCTGGGGCACAGGGCACCGATGTTAAGTCATTTCAACGAGTCCCACTCAGTCGAAGCAGAACCATAAAAAGAACAGGAGTACTTGTGGCACCTTACAGACTAACCAATTTATTTGAGCATGAGCTTTTGTGAGCTACAGCTCACTTCATCGGATGCATACCGTGGAAACTGCAGCAGACTTTATATATACACAGAGAATATGAAACAATACCTCCTCCCACCCCACTGTCCTGCTGGTAATAGCTTATCTAAAGTGATCATCAGGTTGGGCCAGGAGAGTGAGTTTGTGTGTGTATGGGGGTGGGGGGGATGTGAGAAAACCTGGATTTGTGCTGGAAATGGCCCACCTTGATTATCATGCACATTGTAGGGAGAATGGTCACTTTGGATGAGCTGATACCAGCAGGATAGTGAGTTTGTGTGTGTGGTTTTTGGGAGGGGGGTGAGGGGGTGAGAGAACCTGGATTTGAGCAGGAAATGGCCCAACTTGATTATCATGCACATTGTGTAAAGAGTTGTCACTTTGGATGGGCTATCACCAGCAGGAGAGTGAATTTGTGTGGGGGGGTGGAGGGTGAGAAAACCTGGATTTGTGCTGGAAATGGCCCAACCTGATGATCACTTTAGATAAGCTATTACCAGCAGGACAGTGGGGTGGGAGGAGGTATTGTTTCATATTCTCTGTGTATATATAAAGTCTGCTGCAGTTTCCACGGTATGCATCCGATGAAGTGAGCTGTAGCTCACGAAAGCTCATGTTCAAATAAATTGGTTAGTCTCTAAGGTGCCACAAGTACTCCTTTTCTTTTTGCGAATACAGACTAGCACGGCTGTTACTCTGAAACCTGTCATAAAAAGAACCCAGCTCTTCTGATTCTCCTGTTCTATCCTCCTCTCTAGAGCTACCTCTCATCCCTTATGGGATGAACTACTTCTACTGAGAAAAAGGGCTGACTGCAGACACACACCAGAGATGCCAGCTGTTAGCCAAGCAGGGGAAGCAGAACTCTGGATCTTCAGCTCCAAAAATAGGCCCCTGTCACTTGAGCAAAAAGAGAATTACCACCAGTTCTCCCTAAAATTGGAGCTTTGATTTATCTTTTGGGGCTAGTCTCTAGAGAGGGCATATCATCACAAACAAATGGGCAGGGCAGGCAGGGATGCACACATACATAACAGCCACTACCTCACCCCCTTTTGGGGACTTAACACCTGGTTGTCATAGCAATTGCGCCACAGCCTTCATTGTGACTTCCTCCAGCCCAAGCAAAGCTATTGAGGCAACGAACAAAAGTCAGTGCTCAACTTGGCCTCAGAGAGAGACAGTTGGTGCTGTGCTGTACTGCAGCAATTCTGACCATTTCTATTACTTTGGATTCAAGATTTGGCACTCAGACCTCAGAAGTAAGTGCATTTTTTCATGTACCCAACATAATAGAACTGTGTGAGTTTTTTATGACTGCAGTTGTGGGGCCACAGGGGTTTCAGCCTACTTCTTCTTCGTGGGCATTAGATAGATTATTCCTGTACCTTTGAACCGAGATGATTCCAAACAAAAACAAAGCTAACAAAGGAAAGCCTGGAAAGACTCTTAACCGAGTATGGCAGGAATTATAGATAGAATGTCAACTGAGATGCTGAATCAAACAGCAGCTTTGACTTTCCAGACATTTCAGGCATACCTGAACATTACTTGGGGTCTAACTTACACCTGTGATTTCAACTCCTTCCGTCATGGGGGTTTTAACATGGATCATTTGTTGTTTGGGTGGCTATTTTCATTGTAGTTAGTGCTGGGGCTTGAGAGCCAGACGTCTGAGATCTCGTCCCCACCTTTGACACTGGCCTGCTTTCAATACTGATCTGGCCAATATAAAGAGCAGTGTTCTTGGGATCAATCCCCTAATCCACTCAGTTCCCTCAGTGCAGAGTACTCCACCGTCACATTGGCTCACTGGGTTTGTTTGCTGGGAAGAACCTTAAACATGACTTAATCAGTCCCTTAAACCAGAGGGATATTGTAGGAGATACAGGAACAGTTTTCAGGCCATGGTCAGCTGCAGAGATCACCTCATGCCTCAAATGAATTCCTTTGCCCTGTCACTAATTAGATGAGTACCAACCTGAAAAACAGCCCTATCTTCAAAAGACAATACTAATCCTCTGTCTAGCCAGTGATCCTAAATATATATACATATATATATATATAGCACCAATCACCACAACATCTCTCTAGCCATCTATCAAACTAGGGAAGTATTATTTACCTCTTCACATAACACAAGAAAAAGGAGTCACCCAATTAAATTAATAGGCAGTAGATCTAAAACAAAATGAAACACTTCTTCACACAATGCATAGTCAACCTGTGGAACTCATTGCCAAGGGATGTTGTGAAGGCCAACAGGATAACTGCGTTCAAAAAAAGAATTAGATAAATTCATGGAGGATAAGTCCATCAATGGCTATTAGCCAAGATGGTCAGGGACTCAATCCCCATGCTCCGGGTATCCTAAACGTCAGGCTGCTTGCTAGAAGCTGGGACTGTAAACACTTGAAATTGCCCAGTAATGTTCATTCCTTCTGAAGCATCTGGCACTGGTCACTTTCAGAAGACAAGATACTCCCATTGTCACATCATCTCTCTTTAACCGCATGGAAGATTTCCCTAACGTCTAATGTAAATGTCTCTATTTTTATTCAGTTAAGGTCTGAGGACCCATTAGTGGACGATGGACTACCTGAAGTCAATGCTGGATTCTTGGTAAGAAGATAAGAGAAGTTTTACATTGTACACGCTGTACAGCGTGACAGAGTGTATGCGGGGGTGGTGACGGTGGAAAAGGTCAGAGTTTGGGCCTCTTAGTGTAGCCAGAAAGCCTCCCAATATCATGTAGACCACTGACAGCTTCACACACAATCCTGCAGGCAACTTGGCTTAGTGTATAGTGTCGCATGTCTCCTACTGAACCCCATTAACGGTTGAGTGGTTAAATGTCTGGGTTCCTCTCAGAGATCCCTTCCTCAAAGAATATTTGTAGGTGCCTCAAAAACTCATTAAGCTACTCTTTTAAATTACGTTTCCTGCTCAATGCTGGAGTCAGCAATTCTTTAGCTCCTCTACGGTTCACAGCATTCCTTAAACCCACTGTTCATAAATTGCCTTGGTTACGGGTAAAATACTCTTATTAGGAACTCCTTGGGATATTCTCTGTCATTTTACACAGAGGAACAGAATAATCAATATACTGTGTATTCCAACCCTAAACCGAGAGACAGTGCACGACCCATTTCTAACATTTGGTTGTTTCCCTTTCATTTAGGATGAAGGTTCCATCGGGGGCCAGACCACGTGTCCACACCCAATTTGCCGCTACTCTTTGGCCCCTCACATACTTTTTCTTCCCACTTGAAGCCTCCTCCCCTCTCAAAAAGTCCCATCAATCCTCATTCATCAGGTAATTCTGCCAATGAGCATACTCCTTGCCCTAGGTGAGAGTACTTTGGGGACTGCAGGCTTTCAGGTACATGTGTGGAACAGGGCCCCCATCTTTCTGAAAATAAGATGGATGGATGCAGCGCTGTTCAAAAAACTCTTCCTTAGCCAGAGGTCTGTGTCCTGCCTGGACCCCTGCAAAGACTGGGTCTAAGATACTCTGCGAATCTCCACGTCTGGAGCTTGGGACCCATGTTTCTAAGTTATGATGCTCTCAAGAGTGAGAAAATAAGGGAATTAGGAACAGAAAATGCAGCAGTCACATGTCTACTGTGATCTCAACTTTGCTCTCTGTATTTCATTTGGACTGTAGGGTAGGCAGTGGGTGAGGAATAGCTCTACTAAGAGGACAAAGTACTTATAAAGGTATTTCTACAGTGCAGTGTGGGGAAGGGGCTCCTGAGAGCTTCACTTCTTTATCTGTGTGATTGTCATATTCTCCCGTATCACTGCACTGCACTTCAGTGGAAAGGAAAAGTCTTAACATATTTGCAGAGTGAGTCAAAGAGTCAGTTATTGCTTTGGCAAAGGAGTTTACTACTATTCCTATAGTGGGAACTCAGAACTGCCCAGTTACAGATTATCCTGAATTCCCTGGCCTACCACCTGCCATTCTGACAATTCTGCAGTTCCGAGTATGATATTTGAATTCCGCTACTTGTAGGAGAGATCGTGTTATCTCTGTAATACAGTAATAGTAACACTTGTTTGGGTAAAGCAGCTTTGCTTGGTCCCCTTCCCACAATTCTTTAGCTGTGCATTAACAGGAGCCACTGTGGCATATTTAGGACAAGTAGGACATTGTTCAGCTCCTAATAATATTTTGCATCTATTTCTCTTATTTTAGGACACAGTATTCATTAGCCGAGGGTTCAGACTCTCACATTCAGTGATCGGCCCCAAGAAGCTTGGGCGGGCCATGTAATTCCAATCCCCTCTTCCCTCTTCAGTGAGTATTCAAGTTCTCCTTAATTCTAGCTTGTGCGTACATTAAGGGTGGTGTGGGAGGGGGTCCGGAAGGGCTCAGAGGCATGGAAGGAATAGTGCTGCCACCTTCCTGAAAATGCAGGACAGTTCTCTCTGTCCGGGCATTGTAAGAAAGCTCGACATTCTCTCTCTCACCTTGGGCATTGTCTAACCCCTGAATAGTCCCGGCCATGACTCCACCCCTTAACATCCATAACTCTCCACACCCTAACATCCAGAATTAGAGCTATTTGTCCCACCCTTTCCTTATTTATATCGTTCCAACACTACTTTACAGAGAAGGATGAAGGCAAGGTCCCTGCTTGGAGACCCTACAATCTCTCTTGACAAGGGAAAGGGAAAGACGTAAAACCCATTATTCCCCTTCCTTTAGTGTTTGGCTGTTGCTTCTTCATCCTCACCCAGAAGAAAGATGCTCGTATTGCCTCCTTTAAAGCAATACCCATTTTATTCGCGAAGGGAGGAGAATTGATACACATATGAGTTAAATACAGATTAGCAGAGCGGAAAAAGGGGTTTGCTACACAGCAGCTGATCCTTCAATTCATTTCCTTTAAGGTTGAGCTCTCTACATCAGCCATTAAAGCATCACTGGCAACTGAAGACCCTTATTTTACCCCAGATCAACCTCATATTCTGGACTGGGGATTTCCAGACAACTGAACTTCATCATCTTCCCCGCAGTGAGTATTCAGAGTCTCAGCCATTCTTCCCTGAGTGTACCTTAGAAATGCTATTTACCTATTTGTACAGGGCTGAAAATGAAAATTTAGAACTACAGCCTACAACCATTCAGCCTACACCAAACTCTGACTCACTCAGAGCACTGTCTGATCTTTGGCCAGATCCTACAATTCTTAGAACTTGTCTTTTGCCAGCTTGCTAGCACTGACTTATTTATATGTATGCAGTGTTCATGCAGAGTTCCTTATTCCTTGACTATGGCAGGAGGAAGTACCTCCTTTCCTTTATTGTACACTTTGGAAATACTATACATGCTTTGGGGCTTGAGATTAGTATTATTTTCCGCAATTCGCTACAACTATCTGCTCCAACTGACCCAGAAGGAAGGACATGCATGACAGTCGCATTTGCCCCTCACTGCTCTCCAATAATGCAAGTTCTCTGGAATATACTGGAGTTTGCTGGTGTCTACCGCAATCCTTTACTTGCTTCTTCTGCCCTCCATGGGCAGAGAAGCTTTGCATGTTCTCTTTCAAAACATGATGGAATTGATGAGTAGTCTGCGGGAAGGAGAGTGGATTCCTACCGCTGTGATGTGCATGTCAAATTTCAGGTCTATACAGGGTATGCAATGCGATTTCTCAGCTTTGGATGAGCATTTAGTTTTCTATTTCTGTCCTTTTAGGATGTGGACTCCAGCATCTGGCCATTGAACAGATCACAGTGTGTTCATTGCCCTGGGAGGCTTCAGTCCAACCATTCGACCCAGAAGGAGGTTTGCTTTAATTTAGAGCAGACCCTCTTCCATTCAGTGAGTACAGGAGATCTACTGTGCAGGTACATCTTTCTTTCTTTTGTGAGGACAGGGGTCCATAAAGGCTCAGGTTAAAGCATGGAATAGAGTTGCCATCTACCCGAAAACGTAAATAGAAGATGATTATGTTGCTCCAGGCATTCTAAGGAGGCACCAAATTCCAGATTCCTCAGGACACTCATCAGATATTTTGTCCCTCCCAGAGGACAGGGAATCAGATTCCCCATCACAGTTACATCCAGTAACTCAGAGCTGAAAATGAAAGTTAAGTGAATTCAGGGTTTAGCAGGGAAGAGGATAAAAAGACAGAGGGATTAGTCCAGTTCCTTATTCTATGTATGGAGGGTGGTGCAACTGCACAACATACTGCATCAAGTGAAGGTGAAAATACATGAAAACGACAAGTTACGTTTCTGGAGATTTATTCTCTCTCGATAAAGAGAGGTGTTTCTACCCCCATACGCAACAGATCATTCAAGAGAGGTTTATTCTCCCCCAGTGAACACTGGGCGGAGGTTTAGACTCCCCAGCAAGGCACTGATCAGATATTTTGTCCCTCCCAGAGGACAGGGAATCAGATTCCCCATCACACAGATATGGCCACCACTGTTGAAGTTCCCACAATGTCTAGCAATGCAGCGTATGAGTTGCAAGAAAGCTTCAGTGCAGTTACGACTTTGAAGTCAGGACAGTCAGGACCCCAAGACCTCATCTATTGCGACAGCGTTACTTCAGAAGGGACAAAGGGAGAGCCTGGAAGTAGAAACACATCAAACAGACTGACCCTGGGCTTATTGTCCCCTGCAGGTGTGTGCACCAAAGAGAGACTTCAGGTGCTCCCAAATGTATATCTGTGCTCTCTCTCTCAAGGAGCGACACTGCTGGCCATAATGAGGAGGAGAGAAAGACTCAGCAACTACCTGAGGCAATTCCAACAAAAACATTGGTATCAATGCAACATCTCTTCAGTCTCAACCTCTCAACTAGTATCTCAGGTATCTCTGCTGGGGGAAATTACAGCATTGTCTGTGAACTTCTGCCCAAAGATCAGGGAGCGTGGAGGGGAACTGTGAACCCACTGAACTCACACGGGGACTATGGGTGTCCCCAAAGGAAGATGAGGCAAGAGAGATCAGGAGGAGGAGGAGAGAAGTGAAAAGTAAAAACACGTCAACTCTTAAATGAGTTTGGATTTTCACTGTGGTTCTCAAAAACCACACTGCAGTAAGTAGACAATCCTCTGGCACTCGCAGCTTATTGCGCTCCACTCTTATATAATAACCACCTGTGCAGCTTGCCCTGTGATCGTTACAAGTCTTGTAGTGGAGGTAAGCTATCTGGTCAAACTATACACAGACACACACACTGCCGCATTGTCAGCTTAGGGCGTCCTATCTGATAGAAAAGGAGTACTTGTGGCACCTTACACGGCTGCTACTCTGAAACCTATCTGATAGAGATGTCAGCTGGCAGCCAGGCTCAGGGTACAGGCTGGCTAAACCTTGCAAATGGTTATTGAACACCCAAGGTATGCTGTATCTTTTCCTCACGTTACCCCTTGTATTCTGTAATTGCAAAGAAATTTTAAACAGTGCCTAGTTGCAAGAGTTCCACCAAACAGAGTTCTAGAATATTGTACATTCCTTTCCTTTTTTGCTTTGTACAGAACCACTGAGAAAGGCTGAATTTCCTCATCACCAGATGTATTGATCTAGGAAAAAACACCCGTGCTGATGTTAGAACAGCTGCTTCCCAGCTCACAGGTAAGAGTAAGATGGGTTTCAAAAACCTCTCTTTTTTGCTCACCACCTTCTCTTTTCTTCTATTTTAGCGATTAACCTCTCAGCCTCCATCACACAGACAACATCTCCCACATCCTCCCTGCACTTTCTCCCCAGTCCCAGGGATGATCGTATGAGCATAATGATGTCCTTGATATTTTAAATGATATGTCAATATGAAAGAAATATGTCTTTAATATAAAAGAAATGAGAGCATATAAAGTGCCAAAGAGAAGATGGAAAAATAACTGGAAGTTTTGGGTTGCTTTCTAGGTTCCATGTTTGTCCAAAATAGAATATTTATCAGGCTGGAAACAAACGTCTGGAAATGCATCCACAAGACCACATGCCATCAGGGTCCAGCGTCATCATTAGGAAACAACTCCTACGAGACCTCATATTTGGCAAATATCCATGGGAAACCTCTCCTGTAAGACCACATACAATCAGCCGTAGCTGATAGAGGTTTCATCTATTGGAAACATCTCCTGTGAGATCTTGCACCACTGGGCTATATTTCCATCAGGAGAAAGCTCTCCTGGGAGACTCCATATCATCGACTGCAATATCATCCACTGAAAAGTTATATACGTTTCTTCTACTGTCAACTTCCTGGGATTAAGAACTGTCTCCTGTTTCGTACTGCACTGAGCACATCATTGAACAAAATAAAATAATCATTTTACTTCTTTCTTTGGTTTCTGTCTCTCTCTACTACGGGAGAATCAGCCTTCTCCATTATTTGCTCTCTCTCAGCATGATGGTGCGGAACCTGTAAGAATGCAGGAGCGGACCCACCTTCTGCTCCTCCTCTTTCCGGTACGTCATACCAGCTGTAAATATCTTCCTGGTATAACGGACTGGACCATGCTGCCCTACTTGCGCTGCTGGACTGGAGGTACTTTCTCCTTCAGCAGGCCTGCTGCTATTTTTAAACAGGCAAACAATTTCAGATTTCCTTTCCCTTGTCCCATCACACATGGCTGTTCCCAGACAACTGCTTGCAGATTGGGGCAGCTCCCTCCCTGGGCAAGTCATTACTCCGAACAGACACAGGAACATTTCCTTTACTGCCACAATTGTCCACACTCGTTAACAGGTAAGGTAGAGGGATACTCGTGGTCTACTAAGCTTGCCTTCCAAACTCCTGATCAGACAAAGCCATCAGCTCACAAGGCTGCCTAGGCTCATCTGAACTTTATTAGCCTTTCTCTTCCTTATCCCAGCACTCCTGGCTCTTTACAGACAAATAGTGGGAGACTGGGGCAGCCTCCTTAACAGGCACGTTGCCACTCCCAACAGACAAACAACTGGAGACATTTTCTCCCCCGGATAAACTGCTCTTTTTCCCAAACAGGGGCTCATCCTACTGGGCTACTTCAAGCAAATTACTTTTACCTTCTTCAGGTTCGCTTTTACAAACTTTACTTGCCAACAATCCATCACCCACCAAAAATCTACTCTTGCCTTCCTAAGTTAGGTCTTCGACCTGGTCATACACACACATACCCCTTCACAAAGCTCCCTGATACATACAGATAATACAGAGGATTCACATTCATACTTTTTCTGGGGCTGCGTTTTGACATTACCCTGATAAAACGTAGCTTTAATATCATTCCCAATCAAAGGATCTCTTGGCAATAACTTCCTTACACCTACTACAACTTCATGTTTCATACCATTCCATTCAGGGTGGATTTTGGTTAAAGGCACACTCACAGTAAACTCATAAAGGATTACAATATTCACACTCTTATCTGCTAAGTAATCTTCTTCTCTGACAAGATCTGCTTTAACTAGAGTGATGTTAGAAGCTGCAAATGATCTTCTTCTAGGATATAGAGATTCAGGCCTTTCTGTAAAGGCCTATACTCTAAGAATGTAGGTTGATGTTTATCATTTAGCTAGTAATAGAGGTATACAAGAAAGAATCCGTGTAAGGGCCTTCTCTCACTCTGACAGTCTGAGGCCCTGTTCTTAGGCCAATGCCTTTGGCTAAGCAGCAGAGGCAGCCATAAGCTGCGAAGCGTACAGTCACATCCTCACATTCCAAACGAGACAATCTGGGGCTGTTAGGAAGGTGATCTGATCTATCACCTCCAGAGAAAGGGAAGAGCCTACAAGATGTAAAAGGAAATTTAGGTTGGTAGTTTTCTGTCTGGTAAGAACTCACTTATCAATAGACACAGTCTTTATAGATGTTGTTGTGAAATCCTCACTTCTGTATTGTTTTGTCATTATAGTTCCCACTTCGCTATTGTTTATTGGCACCGTCTCTCTCTCTGGTTCTGTGATTGTTTCTGTCTGCTGTATAATTAATTTTGCTGGGCGTAAACTGATTAAGGTGGTGGGATATAATTGGTTAGGTAATCATGTTACAGTATGGTAGGATTGGTTAGTTAAATTGCAGAAGACTGATTGGTTAAGATATAGCTTAGAATATTACTATATAAACTAGGGGCAAACAGGAAGTGAGTTGGGATTCAAAAATAAGGAAAAAGGAACTTGGATTTAAGCTTGCTGGAAGTTCACCCCAATAAACATTGAATTGTTTGCACCTTCGGACTTTGGGTATTCTTGCTCCCTGTTCATGTGAGAAGGACCAGGGAAGTGAGAGAGTGAAGGAATAAGCTCTCGGAACATTGTGGATCCTGCTGACTGCACCAGTATGACCCAGTTTGCCTAGGGCATCCCGCACTGGAAATGCCCAGGGCAAGGCAGGCTGCAAAAGGGAGAGAAGATACTTCCAAGACTGGTGGGTAACATTGACCTTAAACTCCCCAACCACTCACAAACAGTTCTTCTCATCTCCCACACTGGTTATCAAGTAGCAGAAAAGAAATCACACAGCCCCCTTTTTTGCATTCCAGTTCTCTGGCTCCCAATCAGCACCTAGGTCCAGGACAGAGAAAACATAAGAACAGCCAGACTGGGTCAGACCAAAGGTCCATCTAGCCCAGTATCCTGTAACCTATTTTCGAGCCCAGTATCCTGTAACCTGTAACAAAATGTCCTAAGCAGGTGCTTTACTGAAAAAGACAAAGTAGATCATTGAAAAATCATCTGTAATCTGTCCCTGGGGCACAGGGCACCGATGTTAAGTCATTTCAACGAGTCCCACTCAGTCGAAGCAGAACCATAAAAAGAACAGGAGTACTTGTGGCACCTTACAGACTAACCAATTTATTTGAGCATGAGCTTTTGTGAGCTACAGCTCACTTCATCGGATGCATACCGTGGAAACTGCAGCAGACTTTATATATACACAGAGAATATGAAACAATACCTCCTCCCACCCCACTGTCCTGCTGGTAATAGCTTATCTAAAGTGATCATCAGGTTGGGCCAGGAGAGTGAGTTTGTGTGTGTATGGGGGTGGGGGGGATGTGAGAAAACCTGGATTTGTGCTGGAAATGGCCCACCTTGATTATCATGCACATTGTAGGGAGAATGGTCACTTTGGATGAGCTGATACCAGCAGGATAGTGAGTTTGTGTGTGTGGTTTTTGGGAGGGGGGTGAGGGGGTGAGAGAACCTGGATTTGAGCAGGAAATGGCCCAACTTGATTATCATGCACATTGTGTAAAGAGTTGTCACTTTGGATGGGCTATCACCAGCAGGAGAGTGAATTTGTGTGGGGGGGTGGAGGGTGAGAAAACCTGGATTTGTGCTGGAAATGGCCCAACCTGATGATCACTTTAGATAAGCTATTACCAGCAGGACAGTGGGGTGGGAGGAGGTATTGTTTCATATTCTCTGTGTATATATAAAGTCTGCTGCAGTTTCCACGGTATGCATCCGATGAAGTGAGCTGTAGCTCACGAAAGCTCAGGTTCAAATAAATTGGTTAGTCTCTAAGGTGCCACAAGTACTCCTTTTCTTTTTGCGAATACAGACTAGCACGGCTGTTACTCTGAAACCTGTCATAAAAAGAACCCAGCTCTTCTGATTCTCCTGTTCTATCCTCCTCTCTAGAGCTACCTCTCATCCCTTATGGGATGAACTACTTCTACTGAGAAAAAGGGCTGACTGCAGACACACACCAGAGATGCCAGCTGTTAGCCAAGCAGGGGAAGCAGAACTCTGGATCTTCAGCTCCAAAAATAGGCCCCTGTCACTTGAGCAAAAAGAGAATTACCACCAGTTCTCCCTAAAATTGGAGCTTTGATTTATCTTTTGGGGCTAGTCTCTAGAGAGGGCATATCATCACAAACAAATGGGCAGGGCAGGCAGGGATGCACACATACATAACAGCCACTACCTCACCCCCTTTTGGGGACTTAACACCTGGTTGTCATAGCAATTGCACCACAGCCTTCATTGTGACTTCCTCCAGCCCAAGCAAAGCTATTGAGGCAACGAACAAAAGTCAGTGCTCAACTTGGCCTCAGAGAGAGACAGTTGGTGCTGTGCTGTACTGCAGCAATTCTGACCATTTCTATTACTTTGGATTCAAGATTTGGCACTCAGACCTCAGAAGTAAGTGCATTTTTTCATGTACCCAACATAATAGAACTGTGTGAGTTTTTTATGACTGCAGTTGTGGGGCCACAGGGGTTTCAGCCTACTTCTTCTTCGTGGGCATTAGATAGATTATTCCTGTACCTTTGAACCGAGATGATTCCAAACAAAAACAAAGCTAACAAAGGAAAGCCTGGAAAGACTCTTAACCGAGTATGGCAGGAATTATAGATAGAATGTCAACTGAGATGCTGAATCAAACAGCAGCTTTGACTTTCCAGACATTTCAGGCATACCTGAACATTACTTGGGGTCTAACTTACACCTGTGATTTCAACTCCTTCCGTCATGGGGGTTTTAACATGGATCATTTGTTGTTTGGGTGGCTATTTTCATTGTAGTTAGTGCTGGGGCTTGAGAGCCAGACGTCTGAGATCTCGTCCCCACCTTTGACACTGGCCTGCTTTCAATACTGATCTGGCCAATATAAAGAGCAGTGTTCTTGGGATCAATCCCCTAATCCACTCAGTTCCCTCAGTGCAGAGTACTCCACCGTCACATTGGCTCACTGGGTTTGTTTGCTGGGAAGAACCTTAAACATGACTTAATCAGTCCCTTAAACCAGAGGGATATTGTAGGAGATACGGGAACAGTTTTCAGGCCATGGTCAGCTGCAGAGATCACCTCATGCCTCAAATGAATTCCTTTGCCCTGTCACTAATTAGATGAGTACCAACCTGAAAAACAGCCCTATCTTCAAAAGACAATACTAATCCTCTGTCTAGCCAGTGATCCTAAATATATATACATATATATATATATAGCACCAATCACCACAACATCTCTCTAGCCATCTATCAAACTAGGGAAGTATTATTTACCTCTTCACATAACACAAGAAAAAGGAGTCACCCAATTAAATTAATAGGCAGTAGATCTAAAACAAAATGAAACACTTCTTCACACAATGCATAGTCAACCTGTGGAACTCATTGCCAAGGGATGTTGTGAAGGCCAACAGGATAACTGCGTTCAAAAAAAGAATTAGATAAATTCATGGAGGATAAGTCCATCAATGGCTATTAGCCAAGATGGTCAGGGACTCAATCCCCATGCTCCGGGTATCCTAAACGTCAGGCTGCTTGCTAGAAGCTGGGACTGTAAACACTTGAAATTGCCCAGTAATGTTCATTCCTTCTGAAGCATCTGGCACTGGTCACTTTCAGAAGACAAGATACTCCCATTGTCACATCATCTCTCTTTAACCGCATGGAAGATTTCCCTAACGTCTAATGTAAATGTCTCTATTTTTATTCAGTTAAGGTCTGAGGACCCATTAGTGGACGATGGACTACCTGAAGTCAATGCTGGATTCTTGGTAAGAAGATAAGAGAAGTTTTACATTGTACACGCTGTACAGCGTGACAGAGTGTATGCGGGGGTGGTGACGGTGGAAAAGGTCAGAGTTTGGGCCTCTTAGTGTAGCCAGAAAGCCTCCCAATATCATGTAGACCACTGACAGCTTCACACACAATCCTGCAGGCAACTTGGCTTAGTGTATAGTGTCGCATGTCTCCTACTGAACCCCATTAACGGTTGAGTGGTTAAATGTCTGGGTTCCTCTCAGAGATCCCTTCCTCAAAGAATATTTGTAGGTGCCTCAAAAACTCATTAAGCTACTCTTTTAAATTACATTTCCTGCTCAATGCTGGAGTCAGCAATTCTTTAGCTCCTCTACGGTTCACAGCATTCCTTAAACCCACTGTTCATAAATTGCCTTGGTTACGGGTAAAATACTCTTATTAGGAACTCCTTGGGATATTCTCTGTCATTTTACACAGAGGAACAGAATAATCAATATACTGTGTATTCCAACCCTAAACCGAGAGACAGTGCACGACCCATTTCTAACATTTTGTTGTTTCCCTTTCATTTAGGATGAAGGTTCCATCGGGGGCCAGACCACGTGTCCACACCCAATTTGCCGCTACTCTTTGGCCCCTCACATACTTTTTCTTCCCACTTGAAGCCTCCTCCCCTCTCAAAAAGTCCCATCAATCCTCATTCATCAGGTAATTCTGCCAATGAGCATACTCCTTGCCCTAGGTGAGAGTACTTTGGGGACTGCAGGCTTTCAGGTACATGTGTGGAACAGGGCCCCCATCTTTCTGAAAATAAGATGGATGGATGCAGCGCTGTTCAAAAAACTCTTCCTTAGCCAGAGGTCTGTGTCCTGCCTGGACCCCTGCAAAGTCTGGGTCTAAGATACTCTGCGAATCTCCACGTCTGGAGCTTGGGACCCATGTTTCTAAGTTATGATGCTCTCAAGAGTGAGAAAATAAGGGAATTAGGAACAGAAAATGCAGCAGTCACATGTCTACTGTGATCTCAACTTTGCTCTCTGTATTTCATTTGGACTGTAGGGTAGGCAGTGGGTGAGGAATAGCTCTACTAAGAGGACAAAGTACTTATAAAGGTATTTCTACAGTGCAGTGTGGGGAAGGGGCTCCTGAGAGCTTCACTTCTTTATCTGTGTGATTGTCATGTTCTCCCGTATCACTGCACTGCACTTCAGTGGAAAGGAAAAGTCTTAACATATTTGCAGAGTGAGTGAAAGAGTCAGTTATTGCTTTGGCAAAGGAGTTTACTACTATTCCTATAGTGGGAACTCAGAACTGCCCAGTTACAGATTATCCTGAATTCCCTGGCCTACCACCTGCCATTCTGACAATTCTGCAGTTGCGAGTATGATATTTGAATTCCGCTACTTGTAGGAGAGATCGTGTTATCTCTGTAATACAGTAATAGTAACACTTGTTTGGGTAAAGCAGCTTTCCTTGGTCCCCTTCCCACAATTCTTTAGCTGTGCTTTAACAGGAGCCACTGTGGCATATTTAGGACAAGTAGGACATTGTTCAGCTCCTAATAATATTTTGCATCTATTTCTCTTATTTTAGGACACAGTATTCATTAGCCGAGGGTTCAGACTCTCACATTCAGTGATCGGCCCCAAGAAGCTTGGGCGGGCCATGTAATTCCAATCCCCTCTTCCCTCTTCAGTGAGTATTCAAGTTCTCCTTAATTCTAGCTTGTGCGTACATTAAGGGTGGTGTGGGAGGGGGTCCGGAAGGGCTCAGAGGCATGGAAGGAATAGTGCTGCCACCTTCCTGAAAATGCAGGACAGTTCTCTCCGTCTGGGCATTGTAAGAAAGCTCGACATTCTCTCTCTCACCTTGGGCATTGTCTAACCCCTGAATAGTCCCGGCCATGACTCCACCCCTTAACATCCATAACACTCCACACCCTAACATCCAGAATTAGAGCTATTTGTCCCACCCTTTCCTTATGTATATCGTTCCAACACTACTTTACAGAGAAGGATGAAGGCAAGGTCCCTGCTTGGAGACCCTACAATCTCTCTTGACAAGGGAAAGGGAAAGACGTAAAACCCATTATTCCCCTTCCTTTAGTGTTTGGCTGTTGCTTCTTCATCCTCACCCAGAAGAAAGATGCTCGTATTGCCTCCTTTAAAGCAATACCCATTTTATTCGCGAAGGGAGGAGAATTGATACACATATGACTTAAATACAGATTAGCAGAGCGGAAAAAGGGGTTTGCTACACAGCAGCTGATCCTTCAACTCATTTCCTTTAAGGTTGAGCTCTCTACATCAGCCATTAAAGCATCACTGGCAACTGAAGACCCTTATTTTACCCCAGATCAACCTCATATTCTGGACTGGGGATTTCCAGACAACTGAACTTCATCATCTTCCCCGCAGTGAGTATTCAGAGTCTCAGCCATTCTTCCCTGAGTGTACCTTAGAAATGCTATTTACCTATTTGTACAGGGCTGAAAATGAAAATTTAGAACTACAGCCTACAACCATTCAGCCTACACCAAACTCTGACTCACTCAGAGCACTGTCTGATCTTTGGCCAGATCCTACAATTCTTGGAACTTGTCTTTTGCCAGCTTGCTAGCACTGACTTATTGATATGTCTGCAGTGTTCATGCAGAGTTCCTTATTCCTTGACTATGGCAGGAGGAAGTACCTCCTTTCCTTTATTGTACACGTTGGAAATACTATACATGCTTTGGGGCTTGAGATTAGTATTATTTTCCGCAATTCGCTACAACTATCTGCTCCAACTGCCCCAGAAGGAAGGACATGCATGACAGTCGCATTTGCCCCTCACTGCCCTCCAATAATGCAAGTTCTCCGGAATATACTGGAGTTTGCTGGTGTCTACCGCAATCCTTTACTTGCTTCTTCTGCCCTCCATGGGCAGAGAAGCTTTGCATGTTCTCTTTCAAAACATGATGGAATTGATGAGTAGTCTGCGGGAAGGAGAGTGGATTCCTACCGCTGTGATGTGCATGTCAAATTTCAGGTCTATACAGGGTATGCAATGCGATTTCTCAGCTTTGGATGAGCATTTAGTTTTCTATTTCTGTCCTTTTAGGATGTGGACTCCAGCATCTGGCCATTGAACAGATCACAGTGTGTTCATTGCCCTGGGAGGCTTCAGTCCAACCATTCGACCCAGAAGGAGGTTTGCTTTAATTTAGAGCAGACCCTCTTCCATTCAGTGAGTACAGGAGATCTACTGTGCAGGTACATCTTTCTTTCTTTTGTGAGGACAGGGGTCCATAAAGGCTCAGGTTAAAGCATGGAATAGAGTTGCCATCTACCCGAAAACGTAAATAGAAGATGATTATGTTGCTCCAGGCATTCTAAGGAGGCACCAAATTCCAGATTCCTCAGGACACTCATCAGATATTTTGTCCCTCCCAGAGGACAGGGAATCAGATTCCCCATCACAGTTACATCCAGTAACTCAGAGCTGAAAATGAAAGTTAAGTGAATTCAGGGTTTAGCAGGGAAGAGGATAAAAAGACAGAGGGATTAGTCCAGTTCCTTATTCTATGTATGGAGGGTGTTGCAACTGCACAACATACTGCATCAAGTGAAGGTGAAAATACATGAAAACGACAAGTTACGTTTCTGGAGATTTATTCTCTCTCGATAAAGAGAGGTGTTTCTACCCCCATACGCAACAGATCATTCAAGAGAGGTTTATTCTCCCCCAGTGAACACTGGGCGGAGGTTTAGACTCCCCAGCAAGGCACTGATCAGATATTTTGTCCATCCCAGAGGACAGGGAATCAGATTCCCCATCACACAGATATGGCCACCACTGTTGAAGTTCCCACAATGTCTAGCAATGCAGCGTATGAGTTGCAAGAAAGCTTCAGTGCAGTTACGACTTTGAAGTCAGGACAGTCAGGAGCCCAAGACCACATCTATTGCGACAGCGTTACTTCAGAAGGGACAAAGGGAGAGCCTGGAAGTAGAAACACATCAAACAGACTGACTCTGGGCTTATTGTCCCCTGCAGGTGTGTGCACCAAAGAGAGACTTCAGGTGCTCCCAAATGCATATCTGTGCTCTCTCTCTCAAGGAGCGACACTGCTGGCCATAATGAGGAGGAGAGAAAGACTCAGCAACTACCAGAGGCAATTCCAACAAAAACATTGGTATCAATGCAACATCTCTTCAGTCTCAACCTCTCAACTAGTATCTCAGGTATCTCTGCTGGGGGAAATTACAGCATTGTCTGTGAACTTCTGCCCAAAGATCAGGGAGCGTGGAGGGGAACTGTGAACCCACTGAACTCACACGGGGACCATTGGTGTCCCCAAAGGAAGATGAGGCAAGAGAGATCAGGAGGAGGAGGAGAGAAGTGAAAAGTAAAAACACGTCAACTCTTAAATGAGTTTGGATTTTCATTGTGGTTCTCAATTACCACACTGCAGTAAGTAGACAATCCTCTGGCACTCGCAGCTTATTGCGCTCCACTCTTATATAATAACCACCTGTGCAGCTTGCCCTGTGATCGTTACAAGTCTTGTAGTGGAGGTAAGCTATCTGGTCAAACTATACACAGACACACACACTGCCGCACTGTCAGCTTAGGGCGTCCTATCTGATAGAAAAGGAGTACTTGTGGCACCTTACACGGCTGCTACTCTGAAACCTATCTGATAGAGATGTCAGCTGGCAGCCAGGCTCAGGGTACAGGCTGGCTAAACCTTGCAAATGGTTATTGAACACCCAAGGTATGTTGTATCTTTTCCTCACATTACCCCTTGTATTCTGTAATTGCAAAGAAATATTAAACAGTGCCTAGTTGCAAGAGTTCCACCAAACAGAGTTCTAGAATATTGTACATTCCTTTCCTTTTTTGCTTTGTACAGAACCACTGAGAAAGGCTGAATTTCCTCATCACCAGATGTATTGATCTAGGAAAAAACACCCGTGCTGATGTTAGAACAGCTGCTTCCCAGCTCACAGGTAAGAGTAAGATGGGTTTCAAAAACCTCTCTTTTTTGCTCACCACCTTCTCTTTTCTTCTATTTTAGCGATTAACCTCTCAGCCTCCATCACACAGACAACATCTCCCACATCCTCCCTGCACATTCTGCCCAGTCCCAGGGATGATCGTATGAGCATAATGATGTCCTTGATATTTTAAATGATATGTCAATATGAAAGAAATATGTCTTTAATATGAAAGAAATGAGAGCATATAAAGTGTCAAAGAGAAGATGGAAAAATAACTGGAAGTTTTGGGTTGCTTTCTAGGTTCCATGTTTGTCCAAAATAGAATATTTATCAGGCTGGAAACAAACGTCTGGAAATGCATCCACGAGACCACATGCCATCAAGGTCCAGCGTCATCATTAGGAAACAACTCCTACGAGACCTCATATTTGGCAAATATCCATGGGAAACATCTCCTATAAGACCACATACAATCAGCCGTAGCTGATAGAGGTTTCATCTATTGGAAACATCTCCTGTGAGATCTTGCACCACTGGGCTATATTTCCATCAGGAGAAAGCTCTCCTGGGAGACTCCATATCATCGACTGCAATATCATCCACTGAAAAGTTATATACGTTTCTTCTACTGTCAACTTCCTGGGATTAAGAACTGTCTCCTGTTTCGTACTGCACTGAGCACATCATTGAACAAAATAAAATAATTCATTTTACTTCTTTCTTTGGTTTCTGTCTCTCTCTCCTACGGGAGAATCAGCCTTCTCCATTATTTGCTCTCTCTCAGCATGATGGTGCGGAACCTGTAAGAATGCAGGAGCGGACCCACCTTCTGCTCCTCCTCTTTCCGGTACGTCATACCAGCTGTAAATATCTTCCTGGTATAACGGACTGGACCATGCTGCCCTCCTTGCGCTGCTGGACTGGAGGTACTTTCTCCTTCAGCAGGCCTGCTGCTATTTTTAAACAGGCAAACAATTTCAGATTTCCTTTCCCTTGTCCCATCACACATGGCTGTTCCCAGACAACTGCTTGCAGATTGGGGCAGCTCCCTCCCTGGGCAAGTCATTACTCCGAACAGACACAGGAACATTTCCTTTACTGCCACAATTGTCCACACTCGTTAACAGGTAAGGTAGAGGGATACTCGTGGTCTACTAAGCTTGCCTTCCCAAACTCCTGATCAGACAAAGCCATCAGCTCACAAGGCTGCCTAGGCTCATCTGAACTTTATTAGCCTTTCTCTTCCTTATCCCAGCACTCCTGGCTCTTTACAGACAAATAGTGGGAGACTGGGGCAGCCTCCTTAACAGGCACGTTGCCACTCCCAACAGACAAACAACTGGAGACATTTTCTCCCCCGGATAAACTGCTCTTTTTCCCAAACAGGGGCTCATCCTACTGGGCTACTTCAAGCAAATTACTTTTACCTTCTTCAGGTTCGCTTTTACAAACTTTACTTGACAACAATCCATCACCCACCAAAAATCTACTCTTGCCTTCCTAAGTTAGGTCTTCGACCTGGTCATACACACACGTACCCCTTCACAAAGCTCCCTGATACATACAGATAATACAGAGGATTCACATTCATACTTTTTCTGGGGCTGCGTTTTGACATTACCCTGATAAAACGTAGCTTTAATATCATTCCCAATCAAAGGATCTCTTGGCAATAACTTCCTTACACCTACTACAACTTCATGTTTCATACCATTCCATTCAGGGTGGATTTTGGTTAAAGGCACACTCACAGTAAACTCATAAAGGATTACAATATTCACACTCTTATCTCCTAAGTAATCTTCTTCTCTGACAAGATCGGCTTTAACTAGAGTGATGTTAGAAGCTGTAACTTGCCCATTGATTTTTACACTCTTTAGGAATTTCCTATTACCACATGGATACATAAGACGGGCACTATTTATGAGGTTACCTCCTCCTGAGCTCACAGTAACAGCATTTCATAAAAAGTGGCAGTGGTGGGGCATATTTGGTTACCCTCTTTCTGGTCAAAGTCCTTTAGCAGATTTTTCAGTTCTTGATCAGTGGCTTTCTTCTTAAAGGATAAAGTCCTTTGTGAGCACAAATCTTCCCGGGCTTGCAGCTGTGATTGTGGATCACTCATTCTGACTAACTTTAACCTTTAACACTCTCCGTATCAAATTTCAAATTTGGAAAAGCGTGGGGTTCTGATCCAAAAGCCAAATGATCTTCTTCCAGGATATAGAGATTCAGGCCTTTCTGTAAAGGCCTATACTCTAAGAATGTAGGTTGATGTTTATCATTTAGCTAGTAATAGAGGTATACAAGAAAGAATCCGTGTAAGGGCCTTCTCTCACTCTGACAGTCTGAGGCCCTGTTCTTAGGCCAATGCCTTTGGCTAAGCAGCAGAGGCAGCCATAAGCTGCGAAGCGTACAGTCACATCCTCACATTCCAAACGAGACAATCTGGGGCTGTTAGGAAGGTGATCTGATCTATCACCTCCAGAGAAAGGGAAGAGCCTGGAAGATGTAAAAGGAAATTTAGGTTGGTAGTTTTCTGTCTGGTAAGAACTCACTTATCAATAGACACAGTCTTTATAGATGTTGTTGTGAAATCCTCACTTCTGTATTGTTTTGTCATTATAGTTCCCACTTCGCTATTGTTTATTGGCACCGTCTCTCTCTCTGGTTCTGTGATTGTTTCTGTCTGCTGTATAATTAATTTTGCTGGGCGTAAACTGATTAAGGTGGTGGGATATAATTGGTTAGGTAATCATGTTACAGTATGGTAAGATTGGTTAGTTAAATTTCAGAAGACTGATTGGTTAAGGTATAGCTAAGAATATTACTATATAAACTAGGGGCAAACAGGAAGTGAGTTGGGATTCAAAAATAAGGAAAAAGGAACTTGGATTTAAGCTTGCTGGAAGTTCACCCCAATAAACATTGAATTGTTTGCACCTTCGGACTTTGGGTATTCTTGCTCCCTGTTCATGTGAGAAGGACCAGGGAAGTGAGAGAGTGAAGGAATAAGCTCTCGGAACATTGTGGATCCTGCTGACTGCACCAGTATGACCCAGTTTGCCAAGGGCATCCCGCACTGGAAATGCCCAGGGCAAGGCAGGCTGCAAAAGAGAGAGAAGATACTTCCAAGACTGGTGGGTAACATTGACGTTAAACTCCCCAACCACTCACAAACAGTTCTTCTCATCTCCCACACTGGTTATCAAGTAGCAGAAAAGAAATCACACAGCCCCCTTTTTTGCATTCCAGTTCTCTGGCTCCCAATCAGCACCTAGGTCCAGGACAGAGAAAACATAAGAACAGCCAGACTGGGTCAGACCAAAGGTCCATCTAGCCCAGTATCCTGTAACCTATTTTCGAGCCCAGTATCCTGTAACCTGTAACAAAATGTCCTAAGCAGGTGCTTTACTGAAAAAGACAAAGTAGATCATTGAAAAATCATCTGTAGTCTCTCCCTGGGGCACAGGGCACCGATGTTAAGTCATTTCAACGAGTCCCACTCAGTCGAAGCAGAACCATTAAAAGAACAGGAGTACTTGTGGCACCTTACAGACTAACCAATTTATTTGAGCATGAGCTTTCGTGAGCTACAGCTCACTTCATCGGATGCATACCGTGGAAACTGCAGCAGACTTTATATATACACAGAGAATATGAAACAATACCTCCTCCCACCCCACTGTCCTGCTGGTAATAGCTTATCTAAAGTGATCATCAGGTTGGGCCAGGAGAGTGAGTTTGTGTGTGTAGGGGGGTGGGGGGGGATGTGAGAAAACCTGGATTTGTGCTGGAAATGGCCCACCTTGATTATCATGCACATTGTAGGGAGAATGGTCACTTTGGATGAGCTATTACCAGCAGGATAGTGAGTTTGTGTGTGTGGTTTTTGGGAGGGGGGTGAGGGGGTGAGAGAACCTGGATTTCAGCAGGAAATGGCCCAACTTGATTATCATGCACATTGTGTAAAGAGTTGTCACTTTGGATGGGCTATCACCAGCAGGAGAGTGAATTTGTGTGGGGGGGTGGAGGGTGAGAAAACCTGGATTTGTGCTGGAAATGGCCCAACCTGATGATCACTTTAGATAAGCTATTACCAGCAGGACAGTGGGGTGGGAGGAGGTATTGTTTCATATTCTCTGTGTATATATAAAGTCTGCTGCAGTTTCCACGGTATGCATCCGATGAAGTGAGCTGTAGCTCACGAAAGCTCAGGTTCAAATAAATTGGTTAGTCTCTAAGGTGCCACAAGTACTCCTTTTCTTTTTGCGAATACAGACTAACACGGCTGTTACTCTGAAACCTGTCATAAAAAGAACCCAGCTCTCCTGATTCTCCTGTTCTATCCTCCTCTCTAGAGCTACCTCTCATCCCTTATGGGATGAACTACTTCTACTGAGAAAAAGGGCTGACTGCCGACACACACCAGAGATGCCAGCTGTTAGCCAAGCAAGGGAAGCAGAACTCTGGATCTTCAGCTCCAAAAATAGGCCCCTGTCACTTGAGCAAAAAGAGAATTACCACCAGTTCTCCCTAAAATTGGAGCTTTGATTTATCTTTTGGGGCTAGTCTCTAGAGAGGGCATATCATCACAAACAAATGGGCAGGGCAGGCAGGGATGCACACATACATAACAGCCACTACCCCTTTTGGGGACTTAACACCTGGTTGTCATAGCAATTGCGCCACAGCCTTCATTGTGACTTCCTCCAGCCCAAGCAAAGCTATTGAGGCAACGAACAAAAGTCAGTGCTCAACTTGGCCTCAGAGAGAGACAGTTGGTGCTGTGCTGTCCTGCAGCAATTCTGACCATTTCTATTACTTTGGATTCAAGATTTGGCACTCAGACCTCAGAAGTAAGTGCATTTTTTCATGTACCCAACATAATAGAACTGTGTGAGTTTTTTATGACTGCAGTTGTGGGGCCACAGGGGTTTCAGCCTACTTCTTCTTCGTGGGCATTAGATAGATTATTCCTGTACCTTTGAACCGAGATGATTCCAAACAAAAACAAAGCTAACAAAGGAAAGCCTGGAAAGACTCTTAACCGAGTATGGCAGGAATTATAGATAGAATGTCAACTGAGATGCTGAATCAAACAGCAGCTTTGACTTTCCAGACATTTCAGGCATACCTGAACATTACTTGGGGTCTAACTTACACCTGTGATTTCAACTCCTTCCGTCATGGGGGTTTTAACATGGATCATTTGTTGTTTGGGTGGCTATTTTCATTGTAGTTAGTGCTGGGGCTTGAGAGCCAGACGTCTGAGATCTCGTCCCCACCTTTGACACTGGCCTGCTTTCAATACTGATCTGGCCAATATAAAGAGCAGTGTTCTTGGGATCAATCCCCTAATCCACTCAGTTCCCTCAGTGCAGAGTACTCCACCGTCACATTGGCTCACTGGGTTTGTTTGCTGGGAAGAACCTTAAACATGACTTAATCAGTCCCTTAAACCAGAGGGATATTGTAGGAGATACGGGAACAGTTTTCAGGCCATGGTCAGCTGCAGAGATCACCTCATGCCTCAAATGAATTCCTTTGCCCTGTCACTAATTAGATGAGTACCAACCTGAAAAACAGCCCTATCTTCAAAAGACAATACTAATCCTCTGTCTAGCCAGTGATCCTAAATATATATATATATATTTATATAGCACCAATCACCACAACATCTCTCTAGCCATCTATCAAACTAGGGAAGTATTATTTACCTCTTCACATAACACAAGAAAAAGGAGTCACCCAATTAAATTAATAGGCAGTAGATCTAAAACAAAATGAAATACTTCTTTACACAATGCATAGTCAACCTGTGGAACTCATTGCCAAGGGATGTTGTGAAGGCCAACAGGATAACTGCGTTCAAAAAAAGAATTAGATAAATTCATGGAGGATAAGTCCATCAATGGCTATTAGCCAAGATGGTCAGGGACTCAATCCCCATGCTCCGGGTATCCTAAACGTCAGGCTGCTTGCTAGAAGCTGGGACTGTAAACACTTGAAATTGCCCAGTAATGTTCATTCCTTCTGAAGCATCTGGCACTGGTCACTTTCAGAAGACAAGATACTCCCATTGTCACATCATCTCTCTTTAACCGCATGGAAGATTTCCCTAACGTCTAATGTAAATGTCTCTATTTTTATTCAGTTAAGGTCTGAGGACCCATTAGTGGACGATGGACTACCTGAAGTCAATGCTGGATTCTTGGTAAGAAGATAAGAGAAGTTTTACATTGTACACGCTGTACAGCGTGACAGAGTGTATGCGGGGGTGGTGACGGTGGAAAAGGTCAGAGTTTGGGCCTCTTAGTGTAGCCAGAAAGCCTCCCAATATCATGTAGACCACTGACAGCTTCACACACAATCCTGCAGGCAACTTTGCTTAGTGTATAGTGTCGCATGTCTCCTACTGAACCCCATTAACGGTTGAGTGGTTAAATGTCTGGGTTCCTCTCAGAGATCCCTTCCTCAAAGAATATTTGTAGGTGCCTCAAAAACTCATTAAGCTACTCTTTTAAATTACGTTTCCTGCTCAATGCTGGAGTCAGCAATTCTTTAGCTCCTCTACGGTTCACAGCATTCCTTAAACCCACTGTTCATAAATTGCCTTGGTTACGGGTAAAATACTCTTATTAGGAACTCCTTGGGATATTCTCTGTCATTTTACACAGAGGAACAGAATAATCAATATACTGTGTATTCCAACCCTAAACCGAGAGACAGTGCACGACCCATTTCTAACATTTGGTTGTTTCCCTTTCATTTAGGATGAAGGTTCCATCGGGGGCCAGACCACGTGTCCACACCCAATTTGCCGCTACTCTTTGGCCCCTCACATACTTTTTCTTCCCACTTGAAGCCTCCTCCCCTCTCAAAAAGTCCCATCAATCCTCATTCATCAGGTAATTCTGCCAATGAGCATACTCCTTGCCCTAGGTGAGAGTACTTTGGGGACTGCAGGCTTTCAGGTACATGTGTGGAACAGGGCCCCCATCTTTCTGAAAATAAGATGGATGGATGCAGCGCTGTTCAAAAAACTCTTCCTTAGCCAGAGGTCTGTGTCCTGCCTGGACCCCTGCAAAGTCTGGGTCTAAGATACTCTGCGAATCTCCACGTCTGGAGCTTGGGACCCATGTTTCTAAGTTATGATGCTCTCAAGAGTGAGAAAATAAGGGAATTAGGAACAGAAAATGCAGCAGTCACATGTCTACTGTGATCTCAACTTTGCTCTCTGTATTTCATTTGGACTGTAGGGTAGGCAGTGGGTGAGGAATAGCTCTACTAAGAGGACAAAGTACTTATAAAGGTGTTTCTACAGTGCAGTGTGGGGAAGGGGCTCCTGAGAGCTTCACTTCTTTATCTGTGTGATTGTCATATTCTCCCGTATCACTGCACTGCACTTCAGTGGAAAGGAAAAGTCTTAACATATTTGCAGAGTGAGTCAAAGAGTCAGTTATTGCTTTGGCAAAGGAGTTTACTACTATTCCTATAGTGGGAACTCAGAACTGCCCAGTTACAGATTATCCTGAATTCCCTGGCCTACCACCTGCCATTCTGACAATTCTGCAGTTGCGAGTATGATATTTGAATTCCGCTACTTGTAGGAGAGATCGTGTTATCTCTGTAATACAGTAATAGTAACACTTGTTTGGGTAAAGCAGCTTTGCTTGGTCCCCTTCCCACAATTCTTTAGCTGTGCATTAACAGGAGCCACTGTGGCATATTTAGGACAAGTAGGACATTGTTCAGCTCCTAATAATATTTTGCATCTATTTCTCTTATTTTAGGACACAGTATTCATTAGCCGAGGGTTCAGACTCTCACATTCAGTGATCGGCCCCAAGAAGCTTGGGCGGGCCATGTAATTCCAATCCCCTCTTCCCTCTTCAGTGAGTATTCAAGTTCTCCTTAATTCTAGCTTGTGCGTACATTAAGGGTGGTGTGGGAGGGGGTCCGGAAGGGCTCAGAGGCATGGAAGGAATAGTGCTGCCACCTTCCTGAAAATGCAGGACAATTCTCTCTGTCCGGGCATTGTAAGAAAGCTCGACATTCTCTCTCTCACCTTGGGCATTGTCTAACCCCTGAATAGTCCCGGCCATGACTCCACCCCTTAACATCCATAACTCTCCACACCCTAACATCCAGAATTAGAGCTATTTGTCCCACCCTTTCCTTATTTATATCGTTCCAACACTACTTTACAGAGAAGGATGAAGGCAAGGTCCCTGCTTGGAGACCCTACAATCTCTCTTGACAAGGGAAAGGGAAAGACGTAAAACCCATTATTCCCCTTCCTTTAGTGTTTGGCTGTTGCTTCTTCATCCTCACCCAGAAGAAAGATGCTCGTATTGCCTCCTTTAAAGCAATACCCATTTTATTCGCGAAGGGAGGAGAATTGATACACATATGAGTTAAATACAGATTAGCAGAGCGGAAAAAGGGGTTTGCTACACAGCAGCTGATCCTTCAACTCATTTCCTTTAAGGTTGAGCTCTCTACATCAGCCATTAAAGCATCACTGGCAACTGAAGACCCTTATTTTACCCCAGATCAACCTCATATTCTGGACTGGGGATTTCCAGACAACTGAACTTCATCATCTTCCCCGCAGTGAGTATTCAGAGTCTCAGCCATTCTTCCCTGAGTGTACCTTAGAAATGCTATTTACCTATTTGTACAGGGCTGAAAATGAAAATTTAGAACTACAGCCTACAAGCATTCAGCCTACACCAAACTCTGACTCACTCAGTGCACTGTCTGATCTTTGGCCAGATCCTACAATTCTTAGAACTTGTCTTTTGCCAGCTTGCTAGCACTGACTTATTTATATGTATGCAGTGTTCATGCAGAGTTCCTTATTCCTTGACTATGGCAGGAGGAAGTACCTCCTTTCCTTTATTGTACACTTTGGAAATACTATACATGCTTTGGGGCTTGAGATTAGTATTATTTTCCGCAATTCGCTACAACTATCTGCTCCAACTGCCCGAGAAGGAAGGACATGCATGACAGTCGCATTTGCCCCTCACTGCTCTCCAATAATGCAAGTTCTCTGGAATATACTGGAGTTTGCTGGTGTCTACCGCAATCCTTTACTTGCTTCTTCTGCCCTCCATGGGCAGAGAAGCTTTGCATGTTCTCTTTCAAAACATGATGGAATTGATGAGTAGTCTGCGGGAAGGAGAGTGGATTCCTACCGCTGTGATGTGCATGTCAAATTTCAGGTCTATACAGGGTATGCAATGCGATTTCTCAGCTTTGGATGAGCATTTAGTTTTCTATTTCTGTCCTTTTAGGATGTGGACTCCAGCATCTGGCCATTGAACAGATCACAGTGTGTTCATTGCCCTGGGAGGCTTCAGTCCAACCATTCGACCCAGAAGGAGGTTTGCTTTAATTTAGAGCAGACCCTCTTGCATTCGGTGAGTACAGGAGATCTACTGTGCAGGTACATCTTTCTTTCTTTTGTGAGGACAGGGGTCCATAAAGGCTCAGGTTAAAGCATGGAATAGAGTTGCCATCTACCCGAAAACGTAAATAGAAGATGATTATGTTGCTCCAGGCATTCTAAGGAGGCACCAAATTCCAGATTCCTCAGGACACTCATCAGATATTTTGTCCCTCCCAGAGGACAGGGAATCAGATTCCCCATCACAGTTACATCCAGTAACTCAGAGCTGAAAATGAAAGTTAAGTGAATTCAGGGTTTAGCAGGGAAGAGGATAAAAAGACAGAGGGATTAGTCCAGTTCCTTATTCTATGTATGGAGGGTGTTGCAACTGCACAACATACTGCATCAAGTGAAGGTGAAAATACATGAAAACGACAAGTTACGTTTCTGGAGATTTATTCTCTCTCGATAAAGAGAGGTGTTTCTACCCCCATACGCAACAGATCATTCAAGAGAGGTTTATTCTCCCCCAGTGAACACTGGGCGGAGGTTTAGACTCCCCAGCAAGGCACTGATCAGATATTTTGTCCATCCCAGAGGACAGGGAATCAGATTCCCCATCACACAGATATGGCCACCACTGTTGAAGTTCCCACAATGTCTAGCAATGCAGCGTATGAGTTGCAAGAAAGCTTCAGTGCAGTTACGACTTTGAAGTCAGGACAGTCAGGACCCCAAGACCTCATCTATTGCGACAGCGTTACTTCAGAAGGGACAAAGGGAGAGCCTGGAAGTAGAAACACATCAAACAGACTGACCCTGGGCTTATTGTCCCCTGCAGGTGTGTGCACCAAAGAGAGACTTCAGGTGCTCCCAAATGCATATCTGTGCTCTCTCTCTCAAGGAGCGACACTGCTGGCCATAATGAGGAGGAGAGAAAGACTCAGCAACTACCTGAGGCAATTCCAACAAAAACATTGGTATCAATGCAACATCTCTTCAGTCTCAACCTCTCAACTAGTATCTCAGGTATCTCTGCTGGGGGAAATTACAGCATTGTCTGTGAACTTCTGCCCAAAGATCAGGGAGCGTGGAGGGGAACTGTGAACCCACTGAACTCACACGGGGACTAAGGGTGTCCCCAAAGGAAGATGAGGCAAGAGAGATCAGGAGGAGGAGGAGAGAAGTGAAAAGTAAAAACACGTCAACTCTTAAATGAGTTTGGATTTTCATTGTGGTTCTCAATAACCACACTGCAGTAAGTAGACAATCCTCTGGCACTCGCAGCTTATTGCGCTCCACTCTTATATAATAACCACCTGTGCAGCTTGCCCTGTGATCGTTACAAGTCTTGTAGTGGAGGTAAGCTATCTGGTCAAACTATACACAGACACACACACTGCCGCTTTGTCAGCTTAGGGTGTCCTATCTGATAGAAAAGGAGTACTTGTGGCACCTTACACGGCTGCTACTCTGAAACCTATCTGATAGAGATGTCAGCTGGCAGCCAGGCTCAGGGTACAGGCTGGCTAAACCTTGCAAATGGTTATTGAACACCCAAGGTATGTTGTATCTTTTCCTCACATTATCCCTTGTATTCTGTAATTGCAAAGAAATATTAAACAGTGCCGAGTTGCAAGAGTTCCACCAAACAGAGTTCAAGAATATTGTACATTCCTTTCCTGTTTTGCTTTGTACAGAACCACTGAGAAAGGCTGAATTTCCTCATCACCAGATGTATTGATCTAGGAAAAAACACCCGTGCTGATGTTAGAACAGCTGCTTCCCAGCTCACAGGTAAGAGTAAGATGGGTTTCAAAAACCTCTCTTTTTTGCTCACCACCTTCTTTTTTCTTCTATTTTAGCGATTAACCTCTCAGCCTCCATCACACAGACAACATCTCCCACATCCTCCCTGCACATTCTCCCCAGTCCCAGGGATGATCGTATGAGCATAATGATGTCCTTGATATTTTAAATGATATGTCAATATGAAAGAAATATGTCTTTAATATGAAAGAAATGAGAGCATATAAAGTGTCAAAGAGAAGATGGAAAAATAACTGGAAGTTTTGGGTTGCTTTCTAGGTTCCATGTTTGTCCAAAATAGAATATTTATCAGGCTGGAAACAAACGTCTGGAAATGCATCCACGAGACCACATGCCATCAGGGTCCAGCGTCATCATTAGGAAACAACTCCTACGAGACCTCATATTTGGCAAATATCCATGGGAAACATCTCCTATAAGACCACATACAATCAGCCGTAGCTGATAGAGGTTTCATCTATTGGAAACATCTCCTGTGAGATCTTGCACCACTGGGCTATATTTCCATCAGGAGAAAGCTCTCCTGGGAGACTCCATATCATCGACTGCAATATCATCCACTGAAAAGTTATATACGTTTCTTCTACTGTCAACTTCCTGGGATTAAGGACTGTCTCCTGTTTCGTACTGCACTGAGCACATCATTGAACAAAATAAAATAATTCATTTTACTTCTTTCTTTGGTTTCTGTCTCTCTCTACTACGGGAGAATCAGCCTTCTCCATTATTTGCTCTCTCTCAGCATGATGGTGCGGAACCTGTAAGAATGCAGGAGCGGACCCACCTTCTGCTCCTCCTCTTTCCGGTACGTCATACGAGCTGTAAATATCTTCCTGGTATAACGGACTGGACCATGCTGCCCTACTTGCGCTGCTGGACTGGAGGTACTTTCTCCTTCAGCAGGCCTGCTGCTATTTTTAAACAGGCAAACAATTTCAGATTTCCTTTCCCTTGTCCCATCACACACGGCTCTTTCCAGACAACTGCTTGCAGATTGGGGCAGCTCCCTCCCTGGGCAAGTCATTACTCCGAACAGACACAGGAACATTTCCTTTACTGCCACAATTGTCCACACTCGTTAACAGGTAAGGTAGAGGGATACTCGTGGTCTACTAAGCTTGCCTTCCCAAACTCCTGATCAGACAAAGCCATCAGCTCACAAGGCTGCCTAGGCACATCTGAACTTTATTAGCCTTTCTCTTCCTTATCCCAGCACTCCTGGCTCTTTACAGACAAATAGTGGGAGACTGGGGCAGCCTCCTTAACAGGCACGTTGCCACTCCCAACAGACAAACAACTGGAGACATTTTCTCCCCCGGATAAACTGCTCTTTTTCCCAAACAGGGGCTCATCCTACTGGGCTACTTCAAGCAAATTACTTTTACCTTCTTCAGGTTCGCTTTTACAAACTTTACTTGCCAACAATCCATCACCCACCAAAAATCTGCTCTTGCCTTCCTAAGTTAGGTCTTCGACCTGGTCATACACACACATACCCCTTCACAAAGCTCCCTGATACATACAGATAATACAGAGGATTCACATTCATACTTTTTCTGGGGCTGCGTTTTGACATTACCCTGATAAAACGTAGCTTTAATATCATTCCCAATCAAAGGATCTCTTGGCAATAACTTCCTTACACCTACTACAACTTCATGTTTCATACCATTCCATTCAGGGTGGATTTTGGTTAAAGGCACACTCACTGTAAACTCATAAAGGATTACAATATTCACACTCTTATCTGCTAAGTAATCTTCTTCTCTGACAAGATCTGCTTTAACTAGAGTGATGTTAGAAGCTGTAACTTGCCCATTGATTTTTACATTCTTTAGGAATTTCCTATTACCACACGGATACATAAGACGGGCACTATTTTTGGGGTTACCTCCTCCTGAGCTGACAGTAACAGCATTTCATAAAAGGTGGCAGTGGTGGGGTATATTTGGTTACCCTCTTTCTGGTCAAAGTCCTTTAGCAGATTTTTCAGTTCTTGATCAGTGGCTTTCTTCTTAAAGGATAAAGTCCTTTGTGAGCACAAATCTTCCCGGGCTTGCAGCTGTGATTGTGGATCACTCATTCTGACTAACTTTAACCTTTAACACTCTCCGTATCAAATTTCAAATTTGGAAAAGTGTGGGGTTCTGATCCAAAAGCCAAATGATCTTCTTCTAGGATATAGAGATTCAGGCCTTTCTGTAAAGGCCTATACTCTAAGAATGTAGGTTGATGTTTATCATTTAGCTAGTAATAGAGGTATACAAGAAAGAATCCGTGTAAGGGCCTTCTCTCACTCTGACAGTCTGAGGCCCTGTTCTTAGGCCAATGCCTTTGGCTAAGCAGCAGAGGCAGCCATAAGCTGCGAAGCGTACAGTCACATCCTCACATTCCAAACGAGACAATCTGGGGCTGTTAGGAAGGTGATCTGATCTATCACCTCCAGAGAAAGGGAAGAGCCTACAAGATGTAAAAGGAAATTTAGGTTGGTAGTTTTCTGTCTGGTAAAAACTCACTTATCAATAGACACAGTCTTTATAGATGTTGTTGTGAAATCCTCACTTCTGTATTGTTTTGTGATTATAGTTCCCACTTCGCTATTGTTTATTGGCACCATCTCTCTCTCTGGTTCTGTGATTGTTTCTGTCTGCTGTATAATTAATTTTGCTGGGCGTAAACTGATTAAGGTGGTGGGATATAATTGGTTAGGTAATCATGTTACAGTATGGTAGGATTGGTTAGTTAAATTTCAGAAGACTGATTGGTTAAGGTATAGCTAAGAATATTACTATATAAACTAGGGGCAAACAGGAAGTGAGTTGGGATTCAAAAATAAGGAAAAAGGAACTTGGATTTAAGCTTGCTGGAAGTTCACCCCAATAAACATTGAATTGTTTGCACCTTCGGACTTTGGGTATTCTTGCTCCCTGTTCATGTGAGAAGGACCAGGGAAGTGAGAGAGTGAAGGAATAAGCTCTCGGAACATTGTGGATCCTGCTGACTGCACCAGTATGACCCAGTTTGCCTAGGGCATCCCGCACTGGAAATGCCCAGGGCAAGGCAGGCTGCAAAAGGGAGAGAAGATACTTCCAAGACTGGTGGGTAACATTGACGTTAAACTCCCCAACCACTCACAAACAGTTCTTCTCATCTCCCACACTGGTTATCAAGTAGCAGAAAAGAAATCACACAGCCCCCTTTTTTGCATTCCAGTTCTCTGGCTCCCAATCAGCACCTAGGTCCAGGACAGAGAAAACATAAGAACAGCCAGACTGGGTCAGACAAAAGGTCCATCTAGCCCAGGATCCTGTAACCTATTTTCAAGCCCAGTATCCTGTAACCTGTAACAAAATGTCCTAAGCAGGTGCTTTACTGAAAAAGACAAAGTAGATCATTGAAAAATCATCTGTAGTCTCTCCCTGGGGCACAGGGCACCGATGTTAAGTCATTTCAACGAGTCCCACTCAGTCGAAGCAGAACCATAAAAAGAACAGGAGTACTTGTGGCACCTTACAGACTAACCAATTTATTTGAGCATGAGCTTTCGTGAGCTACAGCTCACTTCATCGGATGCATACCGTGGAAACTGCAGCAGACTTTATATATACACAGAAAATATGAAACAATACCTCCTCCCACCCCACTGTCCTGCTGGTAATAGCTTATCTAAAGTGATCATCAGGTTGGGCCAGGAGAGTGAGTTTGTGTGTGTATGGGGGTGGGGGGGATGTGAGAAAACCTGGATTTGTGCTGGAAATGGCCCACCTTGATTATCATGCACATTGTAGGGAGAATGGTCATTTTGGATGAGCTGTTACCAGCAGGATAGTGAGTTTGTGTGTGTGGTTTTTGGGAGGGGGGTGAGGGGGTGAGAGAACCTGGATTTGAGCAGGAAATGGTCCAACTTGATTATCATGCACATTGTGTAAAGAGTTGTCACTTTGGATGGGCTATCACCAGCAGGAGAGTGAATTTGTGTGGGGGGGTGGAGGGTGAGAAAACCTGGATTTGTGCTGGAAATGGCCCAACCTGATGATCACTTTAGATAAGCTATTACCAGCAGGACAGTGGGGTGGGAGGAGGTATTGTTTCATATTCTCTGTGTATATATAAAGTCTGCTGCAGTTTCCACGGTATGCATCCGATGAAGTGAGCTGTAGCTCACGAAAGCTCAGGTTCAAATAAATTGGTTAGTCTCTAAGGTGCCACAAGTACTCCTTTTCTTTTTGCGAATACAGACTAACACGGCTGTTACTCTGAAACCTGTCATAAAAAGAACCCAGCTCTCCTGATTCTCCTGTTCTATCCTCCTCTCTAGAGCTACCTCTCATCCCTTATGGGATGAACTACTTCTACTGAGAAAAAGGGCTGACTGCAGACACACACCAGAGATGCCAGCTGTTAGCCAAGCAGGGGAAGCAGAACTCTGGATCTTCAGCTCCAAAAATAGGCCCCTGTCACTTGAGCAAAAAGAGAATTACCACCAGTTCTCCCTAAAATTGGAGCTTTGATTTATCTTTTGGGGCTAGTCTCTAGAGAGGGCATATCATCACAAACAAATGGGCAGGGCAGGCAGGGATGCACACATACATAACAGCCACTACCTCACCCCCTTTTGGGGACTTAACACCTGGTTGTCATAGCAATTGCGCCACAGCCTTCATTGTGACTTCCTCCAGCCCAAGCAAAGCTATTGAGGCAACGAACAAAAGTCAGTGCTCAACTTGGCCTCAGAGAGAGACAGTTGGTGCTGTGCTGTACTGCAGCAATTCTGACCATTTCTATTACTTTGGATTCAAGATTTGGCACTCAGACCTCAGAAGTAAGTGCATTTTTTCATGTACCCAACATAATAGAACTGTGTGAGTTTTTTATGACTGCAGTTGTGGGGCCACAGGGGTTTCAGCCTACTCCTTCTTCGTGGGCATTAGATAGATTATTCCTGTACCTTTGAACCGAGATGATTCCAAACAAAAACAAAGCTAACAAAGGAAAGCCTGGAAAGACTCTTAACCGAGTATGGCAGGAATTATAGATAGAATGTCAACTGAGATGCTGAATCAAACAGCAGCTTTGACTTTCCAGACATTTCAGGCATACCTGAACATTACTTGGGGTCTAACTTACACCTGTGATTTCAACTCCTTCCGTCATGGGGGTTTTAACATGGATCATTTGTTGTTTGGGTGGCTATTTTCATTGTAGTTAGTGCTGGGGCTTGAGAGCCAGACGTCTGAGATCTCGTCCCCACCTTTGCCACTGGCCTGCTTTCAATACTGATCTGGCCAATATAAAGAGCAGTGTTCTTGGGATCAATCCCCTAATCCACTCAGTTCCCTCAGTGCAGAGTACTCCACCGTCACATTGGCTCACTGGGTTTGTTTGCTGGGAAGAACCTTAAACATGACTTAATCAGATCCTTAAACCAGAGGGATATTGTAGGAGATACGGGAACAGTTTTCAGGCCATGGTCAGCTGCAGAGATCACCTCATGCCTCAAATGAATTCCTTTGCCCTGTCACTAATTAGATGAGTACCAACCCGAAAAACAGCCCTATCTTCAAAAGACAGTACTAATCCTCTGTCTAGCCACTGATCCTAAATATATATATATATATATATATATATATATATAGCACCAATCACCACAACATCTCTCTAGCCATCTATCAAACTAGGGAAGTATTATTTACCTCTTCACATAACACAAGAAAAAGGAGTCACCCAATTAAATTAATAGGCAGTAGATCTAAAACAAAATGAAATACTTCTTCACACAATGCATAGTCAACCTGTGGAACTCATTGCCAAGGGATGTTGTGAAGGCCAACAGGATAACTGCGTTCAAAAAAAGAATTAGATAAATTCATGGAGGATAAGTCCATCAATGGCTATTAGCCAAGATGGTCAGGGACTCAATCCCCATGCTCCGGGTATCCTAAACGTCAGGCTGCTTGCTAGAAGCTGGGACTGTAAACACTTGAAATTGCCCAGTAATGTTCATTCCTTCTGAAGCATCTGGCACTGGTCACTTTCAGAAGACAAGATACTCCCATTGTCACATCATCTCTCTTTAACCGCATGGAAGATTTCCCTAACGTCTAATGTAAATGTCTCTATTTTTATTCAGTTAAGGTCTGAGGACCCATTAGTGGACGATGGACTACCTGAAGTCAATGCTGGATTCTTGGTAAGAAGATAAGAGAAGTTTTACATTGTACACGCTGTACAGCGTGACAGAGTGTATGCGGGGGTGGTGACGGTGGAAAAGGTCAGAGTTTGGGCCTCTTAGTGTAGCCAGAAAGCCTCCCAATATCATGTAGACCACTGACAGCTTCACACACAATCCTGCAGGCAACTTTGCTTAGTGTATAGTGTCGCATGTCTCCTACTGAACCCCATTAACGGTTGAGTGGTTAAATGTCTGGGTTCCTCTCAGAGATCCCTTCCTCAAAGAATATTTGTAGGTGCCTCAAAAACTCATTAAGCTACTCTTTTAAATTACGTTTCCTGCTCAATGCTGGAGTCAGCAATTCTTTAGCTCCTCTACGGTTCACAGCATTCCTTAAACCCACTGTTCATAAATTGCCTTGGTTACGGGTAAAATACTCTTATTAGGAACTCCTTGGGATATTCTCTGTCATTTTACACAGAGGAACAGAATAATCAATATACTGTGTATTCCAACCCTAAACCGAGAGACAGTGCACGACCCATTTCTAACATTTGGTTGTTTCCCTTTCATTTAGGATGAAGGTTCCATCGGGGGCCAGACCACGTGTCCACACCCAATTTGCCGCTACTCTTTGGCCCCTCACATACTTTTTCTTCCCACTTGAAGCCTCCTCCCCTCTCAAAAAGTCCCATCAATCCTCATTCATCAGGTAATTCTGCCAATGAGCATACTCCTTGCCCTAGGTGAGAGTACTTTGGGGACTGCAGGCTTTCAGGTACATGTGTGGAACAGGGCCCCCATCTTTCTGAAAATAAGATGGATGGATGCAGCGCTGTTCAAAAAACTCTTCCTTAGCCAGAGGTCTGTGTCCTGCCTGGACCCCTGCAAAGTCTGGGTCTAAGATACTCTGCGAATCTCCACGTCTGGAGCTTGGGACCCATGTTTCTAAGTTATGATGCTCTCAAGAGTGAGAAAATAAGGGAATTAGGAACAGAAAATGCAGCAGTCACATGTCTACTGTGATCTCAACTTTGCTCTCTGTATTTCATTTGGACTGTAGGGTAGGCAGTGGGTGAGGAATAGCTCTACTAAGAGGACAAAGTACTTATAAAGGTATTTCTACAGTGCAGTGTGGGGAAGGGGCTCCTGAGAGCTTCACTTCTTTATCTGTGTGATTGTCATATTCTCCCGTATCACTGCACTGCACTTCAGTGGAAAGGAAAAGTCTTAACATATTTGCAGAGTGAGTCAAAGAGTCAGTTATTGCTTTGGCAAAGGAGTTTACTACTATTCCTATAGTGGGAACTCAGAACTGCCCAGTTACAGATTATCCTGAATTCCCTGGCCTACCACCTGCCATTCTGACAATTCTGCAGTTCCGAGTATGATATTTGAATTCCGCTACTTGTAGGAGAGATCGTGTTATCTCTGTAATACAGTAATAGTAACACTTGTTTGGGTAAAGCAGCTTTGCTTGGTCCCCTTCCCACAATTCTTTAGCTGTGCTTTAACAGGAGCCACTGTGGCATATTTAGGACAAGTAGGACATTGTTCAGCTCCTAATAATATTTTGCATCTATTTCTCTTATTTTAGGACACAGTATTCATTAGCCGAGGGTTCAGACTCTCACATTCAGTGATCGGCCCCAAGAAGCTTGGGCGGGCCATGTAATTCCAATCCCCTCTTCCCTCTTCAGTGAGTATTCAAGTTCTCCTTAATTCTAGCTTGTGCGTACATTAAGGGTGGTGTGGGAGGGGGTCCGGAAGGGCTCAGAGGCATGGAAGGAATAGTGCTGCCACCTTCCTGAAAATGCAGGACAGTTCTCTCCGTCTGGGCATTGTAAGAAAGCTCGACATTCTCTCTCTCACCTTCGGCATTGTCTAACCCCTGAATAGTCCCGGCCATGACTCCACCCCTTAACATCCATAACACTCCACACCCTAACATCCAGAATTAGAGCTATTTGTCCCACCTTTTCCTTATGTATATCGTTCCAACACTACTTTACAGAGAAGGATGAAGGCAAGGTCCCTGCTTGGAGACCCTACAATCTCTCTTGACAAGGGAAAGGGAAAGACGTAAAACCCATTATTCCCCTTCCTTTAGTGTTTGGCTGTTGCTTCTTCATCCTCACCCAGAAGAAAGATGCTCGTATTGCCTCCTTTAAAGCAATACCCATTTTATTCGCGAAGGGAGGAGAATTGATACACATATGAGTTAAATACAGATTAGCAGAGCGGAAAAAGGGGTTTGCTACACAGCAGCTGATCCTTCAACTCATTTCCTTTAAGGTTGAGCTCTCTACATCAGCCATTAAAGCATCACTGGCAACTGAAGACCCTTATTTTACCCCAGATCAACCTCATGTTCTGGACTGGGGCTTTCCAGACAACTGAACTTCATCGTCTTCCCCGCAGTGAGTATTCAGAGTCTCAGCCATTCTTCCCTGAGTGTACCTTAGAAATGCTATTTACCTATTTGTACAGGGCTGAAAATGAAAATTTAGAACTACAGCCTGCAACCATTCAGCCTACACCAAACTCTGACTCACTCAGAGCACTGTCTGATCTTTGGCCAGATCCTACAATTCTTGGAACTTGTCTTTTGCCAGCTTGCTAGCACTGACTTATTGATATGTCTGCAGTGTTCATGCAGAGTTCCTTATTCCTTGACTATGGCAGGAGGAAGTACCTCCTTTCCTTTATTGTACGCGTTGCAAATACTATACATGCTTTGGGGCTTGAGATTACTATTATTTTCCGCAATTCCCTACAACTATCTGCTCCAACTGCCCCAGAAGGAAGGACATGCATGACAGTCGCATTTGCCCCTCACTGCCCTCCAATAATGCAAGTTCTCCGGAATATATTGGAGTTTGCTGGTGTCTACCGCAATCCTTTACTTGCTTCTTCTGCCCTCCATGGGCAGAGAAGCTTTGCATGTTCTCTTTCAAAACATGATGGAATTGATGAGTAGTCTGCGGGAAGGAGAGTGGATTCCTACCGCTGTGATGTGCATGTCAAATTTCAGGTCTATACAGGGTATGCAATGCGATTTCTCAGCTTTGGATGAGCATTTAGTTTTCTATTTCTGTCCTTTTAGGATGTGGACTCCAGCATCTGGCCATTGAACAGATCACAGTGTGTTCATTGCCCTGGGAGGCTTCAGTCCAACCATTCGACCCAGAAGGAGGTTTGCTTTAATTTAGAGCAGACCCTCTTCCATTCAGTGAGTACAGGAGATCTACTGTGCAGGTACATCTTTCTTTCTTTTGTGAGGACAGGGGTCCATAAAGGCTCAGGTTAAAGCATGGAATAGAGTTGCCATCTACCCGAAAATGTAAATAGAAGATGATTATGTTGCTCCAGGCATTCTAAGGAGGCACCAAATTCCAGATTCCTCAGGACACTCATCAGATATTTTGTCCCTCCCAGAGGACAGGGAATCAGATTCCCCATCACAGTTACATCCAGTAACTCAGAGCTGAAAATGAAAGTTAAGTGAATTCAGGGTTTAGCAGGGAAGAGGATAAAAAGACAGAGGGATTAGTCCAGTTCCTTATTCTATGTATGGAGGGTGTTGCAACTGCACAACATACTGCATCAAGTGAAGGTGAAAATACATGAAAACGACAAGTTACGTTTCTGGAGATTTATTCTCTCTCGATAAAGAGAGGTGTTTCTACCCCCATACGCAACAGATCATTCAAGAGAGATTTATTCTCCCCCAGTGAACGCTGGGCAGAGGTTTAGACTCCCCAGCAAGGCACTGATCAGATATTTTGTCCCTCCCAGAGGACAGGGAATCAGATTCCCCATCACACAGATATGGCCACCACTGTTGAAGTTCCCACAATGTCTAGCAATGCAGCGTATGAGTTGCAAGAAAGCTTCAGTGCAGTTACGACTTTGAAGTCAGGACAGTCAGGACCCCAAGACCTCATCTATTGCGACAGCGTTACTTCAGAAGGGACAAAGGGAGAGCCTGGAAGTAGAAACACATCAAACAGACTGACCCTGGGCTTATTGTCCCCTGCAGGTGTGTGCACCAAAGAGAGACTTCAGGTGCTCCCAAATGCATATCTGTGCTCTCTCTCTCAAGGAGCGACACTGCTGGCCATAATGAGGAGGAGAGAAAGACTCAGCAACTACCTGAGGCAATTCCAACAAAAACATTAGTATCAATGCAACATCTGTTCAGTCTGAACCTCTCAACTAGTATCTCAGGTATCTCTGCTGAGGGAAATTACAGCATTGTCTGTGAACTTCTGCCCAAAGATCAGGGAGCGTGGAGGGGAACTGTGAACCCACTGAACTTACATGGGGACTATGGGTGTCCCCAAAGGAAGATGAGGCAAGAGAGATCAGGAGGAGGAGGAGAGAAGTGAAAAGTAAAAACACGTCAACTCTTAAATGAGTTTGGATTTTCATTATGGTTCTCAATAACCACACTGCAGTAAGTAGACAATCCTCTGGCACTCGCAGCTTATTGCGCTCCACTCTTATATAATAACCACCTGTGCAGCTTGCCCTGTGATCGTTACAAGTCTTGTAGTGGAGGTAAGCTATCTGGTCAAACTGCACACAGACACACACACTGCCGCATTGTCAGCTTAGGGCGTCCTATCTGACAGAAAAGGAGTACTTGTGGCACCTTACACGGCTGCTACTCTGAAACCTATCTGATAGAGATGTCAGCTGGCAGCCAGGCTCAGGGTACAGGCTGGCTAAACCTTGCAAATGGTTATTGAACACCCAAGGTATGTTGTATCTTTTCCTCACGTTACCCCTTGTATTCCGTAATTGCAAAGAAATATTAAACAGTGCCGAGTTGCAAGAGTTCCACCAAACAGAGTTCTAGAATATTGTACATTCCTTTCCTTTTTTGCTTTGTACAGAACCACTGAGAAAGGCTGAATTTCCTCATCACCAGATGTATTGATCTAGGAAAAGACACCCGTGCTGATGTTAGAACAGCTGCTTCCCAGCTCACAGGTAAGAGTAAGATGGGTTTCAAAAACCTCTCTTTTTTGCTCACCACCTTCTCTTTTCTTCTATTTTAGCGATTAACCTCTCAGCCTCCATCACACAGACAACATCTCCCACATCCTCCCTGCACTTTCTCCCCAGTCCCAGGGATGATCGTATGAGCATAATGATGTCCTTGATATTTTAAATGATATGTCAATATGAAAGAAATATGTCTTTAATATGAAAGAAATGAGAGCATATAAAGTGTCAAAGAGAAGATGGAAAAATAACTGGAAGTTTTGGGTTGCTTTCTAGGTTCCATGTTTGTCCAAAATAGAATATTTATCAGGCTGGAAACAAACGTCTGGAAATGCATCCACGAGACCACATGCCATCAGGGTCCAGCGTCATCATTAGGAAACAACTCCTACGAGACCTCATATTTGGCAAATATCCATGGGAAACATCTCCTATAAGACCACATACAATCAGCCGTAGCTGATAGAGGTTTCATCTATTGGAAACATCTCCTGTGAGATCTTGCACCACTGGGCTATATTTCCATCAGGAGAAAGCTCTCCTGGGAGACTCCATATCATCGACTGCAATATCATCCACTGAAAAGTTATATACGTTTCTTCTACTGTCAACTTCCTGGGATTAAGAACTGTCTCCTGTTTCGTACTGCACTGAGCACATCATTGAACAAAATAAAATAATTCATTTTACTTCTTTCTTTGGTTTCTGTCTCTCTCTCCTACGGGAGAATCAGCCTTCTCCATTATTTGCTCTCTCTCAGCATGATGGTGCGGAACCTGTAAGAATGCAGGAGCGGACCCACCTTCTGCTCCTCCTCTTTCCGGTACGTCATACCAGCTGTAAATATCTTCCTGGTATAACGGACTGGACCATGCTGCCCTACTTGCGCTGCTTGACTGGAGGTACTTTCTCCTTCAGCAGGCCTGCTGCTATTTTTAAACAGGCAAACAATTTCAGATTTCCTTTCCCTTGTCCCATCACACATGGCTGTTCCCAGACAACTGCTTGCAGATTGGGGCAGCTCCCTCCCTGGGCAAGTCATTACTCCGAACAGACACAGGAACATTTCCTTTACTGCCACAATTGTCCACACTCGTTAACAGGTAAGGTAGAGGGATACTCGTGGTCTACTAAGCTTGCCTTCCCAAACTCCTGATCAGACAAAGCCATCAGCTCACAAGGCTGCCTAGGCTCATCTGAACTTTATTAGCCTTTCTCTTCCTTATCCCAGCACTCCTGGCTCTTTACAGACAAATAGTGGGAGACTGGGGCAGCCTCCTTAACAGGCACGTTGCCACTCCCAACAGACAAACAACTGGAGACATTTTCTCCCCCGGATAAACTGCTCTTTTTCCCAAACAGGGGCTCATCCTACTGGGCTACTTCAAGCAAATTACTTTTACCTTCTTCAGGTTCGCTTTTACAAACTTTACTTGCCAACAATCCATCACCCACCAAAAATCTACTCTTGCCTTCCTAAGTTAGGTCTTCGACCTGGTCATACACACACATACCCCTTCACAAAGCTCCCTGATACATACAGATAATACAGAGGATTCACATTCATACTTTTTCTGGGGCTGCGTTTTGACATTACCCTGATAAAACGTAGCTTTAATATCATTCCCAATCAAAGGATCTCTTGGCAATAACTTCCTTACACCTACTACAACTTCATGTTTCATACCATTCCATTCAGGGTGGATTTTGGTTAAAGGCACACTCACAGTAAACTCATAAAGGATTACAATATTCACACTCTTATCTGCTAAGTAATCTTCTTCTCTGACAAGATCTGCTTTAACTAGAGTGATGTTAGAAGCTGTAACTTGCCCATTGATTTTTACATTCTTTAGGAATTTCCTATTACCACACGGATACATAAGACGGGCACTATTTATGGGGTTACCTCCTCCTGAGCTGACAGTAACAGCATTTCATAAAAGGTGGCAGTGGTGGGGTATATTTGGTTACCCTCTTTCTGGTCAAAGTCCTTTAGCAGATTTTTCAGTTCTTGATCAGTGGCTTTCTTCTTAAAGGATAAAGTCCTTTGTGAGCACAAATCTTCCCGGGCTTGCAGCTGTGATTGTGGATCACTCATTCTGACTAACTTTAACCTTTAACACTCTCCGTATCAAATTTCAAATTTGGAAAAGTGTGGGGTTCTGATCCAAAAGCCAAATGATCTTCTTCTAGGATATAGAGATTCAGGCCTTTCTGTAAAGGCCTATACTCTAAGAATGTAGGTTGATGTTTATCATTTAGCTAGTAATAGAGGTATACAAGAAAGAATCCGTGTAAGGGCCTTCTCTCACTCTGACAGTCTGAGGCCCTGTTCTTAGGCCAATGCCTTTGGCTAAGCAGCAGAGGCAGCCATAAGCTGCGAAGCGTACAGTCACATCCTCACATTCCAAACGAGACAATCTGGGGCTGTTAGGAAGGTGATCTGATCTATCACCTCCAGAGAAAGGGAAGAGCCTACAAGATGTAAAAGGAAATTTAGGTTGGTAGTTTTCTGTCTGGTAAAAACTCACTTATCAATAGACACAGTCTTTATAGATGTTGTTGTGAAATCCTCACTTCTGTATTGTTTTGTGATTATAGTTCCCACTTCGCTATTGTTTATTGGCACCATCTCTCTCTCTGGTTCTGTGATTGTTTCTGTCTGCTGTATAATTAATTTTGCTGGGCGTAAACTGATTAAGGTGGTGGGATATAATTGGTTAGGTAATCATGTTACAGTATGGTAGGATTGGTTAGTTAAATTTCAGAAGACTGATTGGTTAAGGTATAGCTAAGAATATTACTATATAAACTAGGGGCAAACAGGAAGTGAGTTGGGATTCAAAAATAAGGAAAAAGGAACTTGGATTTAAGCTTGCTGGAAGTTCACCCCAATAAACATTGAATTGTTTGCACCTTCGGACTTTGGGTATTCTTGCTCCCTGTTCATGTGAGAAGGACCAGGGAAGTGAGAGAGTGAAGGAATAAGCTCTCGGAACATTGTGGATCCTGCTGACTGCACCAGTATGACCCAGTTTGCCTAGGGCATCCCGCACTGGAAATGCCCAGGGCAAGGCAGGCTGCAAAAGGGAGAGAAGATACTTCCAAGACTGGTGGGTAACATTGACCTTAAACTCCCCAACCACTCACAAACAGTTCTTCTCATCTCCCACACTGGTTATCAAGTAGCAGAAAAGAAATCACACAGCCCCCTTTTTTGCATTCCAGTTCTCTGGCTCCCAATCAGCACCTAGGTCCAGGACAGAGAAAACATAAGAACAGCCAGACTGGGTCAGACAAAAGGTCCATCTAGCCCAGGATCCTGTAACCTATTTTCAAGCCCAGTATCCTGTAACCTGTAACAAAATGTCCTAAGCAGGTGCTTTACTGAAAAAGACAAAGTAGATCATTGAAAAATCATCTGTAGTCTCTCCCTGGGGCACAGGGCACCGATGTTAAGTCATTTCAACGAGTCCCACTCAGTCGAAGCAGAACCATAAAAAGAACAGGAGTACTTGTGGCACCTTACAGACTAACCAATTTATTTGAGCATGAGCTTTCGTGAGCTACAGCTCACTTCATCGGATGCATACCGTGGAAACTGCAGCAGACTTTATATATACACAGAAAATATGAAACAATACCTCCTCCCACCCCACTGTCCTGCTGGTAATAGCTTATCTAAAGTGATCATCAGGTTGGGCCAGGAGAGTGAGTTTGTGTGTGTATGGGGGTGGGGGGGATGTGAGAAAACCTGGATTTGTGCTGGAAATGGCCCACCTTGATTATCATGCACATTGTAGGGAGAATGGTCATTTTGGATGAGCTGTTACCAGCAGGATAGTGAGTTTGTGTGTGTGGTTTTTGGGAGGGGGGTGAGGGGGTGAGAGAACCTGGATTTGAGCAGGAAACGGTCCAACTTGATTATCATGCACATTGTGTAAAGAGTTGTCACTTTGGATGGGCTATCACCAGCAGGAGAGTGAATTTGTGTGGGGGGGTGGAGGGTGAGAAAACCTGGATTTGTGCTGGAAATGGCCCAACCTGATGATCACTTTAGATAAGCTATTACCAGCAGGACAGTGGGGTGGGAGGAGGTATTGTTTCATATTCTCTGTGTATATATAAAGTCTGCTGCAGTTTCCACGGTATGCATCCGATGAAGTGAGCTGTAGCTCACGAAAGCTCAGGTTCAAATAAATTGGTTAGTCTCTAAGGTGCCACAAGTACTCCTTTTCTTTTTGCGAATACAGACTAACACGGCTGTTACTCTGAAACCTGTCATAAAAAGAACCCAGCTCTCCTGATTCTCCTGTTCTATCCTCCTCTCTAGAGCTACCTCTCATCCCTTATGGGATGAACTACTTCTACTGAGAAAAAGGGCTGACTGCAGACACACACCAGAGATGCCAGCTGTTAGCCAAGCAGGGGAAGCAGAACTCTGGATCTTCAGCTCCAAAAATAGGCCCCTGTCACTTGAGCAAAAAGAGAATTACCACCAGTTCTCCCTAAAATTGGAGCTTTGATTTATCTTTTGGGGCTAGTCTCTAGAGAGGGCATATCATCACAAACAAATGGGCAGGGCAGGCAGGGATGCACACATACATAACAGCCACTACCTCACCCCCTTTTGGGGACTTAACACCTGGTTGTCATAGCAATTGCGCCACAGCCTTCATTGTGACTTCCTCCAGCCCAAGCAAAGCTATTGAGGCAACGAACAAAAGTCAGTGCTCAACTTGGCCTCAGAGAGAGACAGTTGGTGCTGTGCTGTACTGCAGCAATTCTGACCATTTCTATTACTTTGGATTCAAGATTTGGCACTCAGACCTCAGAAGTAAGTGCATTTTTTCATGTACCCAACATAATAGAACTGTGTGAGTTTTTTATGACTGCAGTTGTGGGGCCACAGGGGTTTCAGCCTACTCCTTCTTCGTGGGCATTAGATAGATTATTCCTGTACCTTTGAACCGAGATGATTCCAAACAAAAACAAAGCTAACAAAGGAAAGCCTGGAAAGACTCTTAACTGAGTATGGCAGGAATTATAGATAGAATGTCAACTGAGATGCTGAATCAAACAGCAGCTTTGACTTTCCAGACATTTCAGGCATACCTGAACATTACTTGGGGTCTAACTTACACCTGTGATTTCAACTCCTTCCGTCATGGGGGTTTTAACATGGATCATTTGTTGTTTGGGTGGCTATTTTCATTGTAGTTAGTGCTGGGGCTTGAGAGCCAGACGTCTGAGATCTCGTCCCCACCTTTGCCACTGGCCTGCTTTCAATACTGATCTGGCCAATATAAAGAGCAGTGTTCTTGGGATCAATCCCCTAATCCACTCAGTTCCCTCAGTGCAGAGTACTCCACCGTCACATTGGCTCACTGGGTTTGTTTGCTGGGAAGAACCTTAAACATGACTTAATCAGATCCTTAAACCAGAGGGATATTGTAGGAGATACGGGAACAGTTTTCAGGCCATGGTCAGCTGCAGAGATCACCTCATGCCTCAAATGAATTCCTTTGCCCTGTCACTAATTAGATGAGTACCAACCCGAAAAACAGCCCTATCTTCAAAAGACAGTACTAATCCTCTGTCTAGCCACTGATCCTAAATATATATATATATATATATATATATAGCACCAATCACCACAACATCTCTCTAGCCATCTATCAAACTAGGGAAGTATTATTTACCTCTTCACATAACACAAGAAAAAGGAGTCACCCAATTAAATTAATAGGCAGTAGATCTAAAACAAAATGAAATACTTCTTCACACAATGCATAGTCAACCTGTGGAACTCATTGCCAAGGGATGTTGTGAAGGCCAACAGGATAACTGCGTTCAAAAAAAGAATTAGATAAATTCATGGAGGATAAGTCCATCAATGGCTATTAGCCAAGATGGTCAGGGACTCAATCCCCATGCTCCGGGTATCCTAAACGTCAGGCTGCTTGCTAGAAGCTGGGACTGTAAACACTTGAAATTGCCCAGTAATGTTCATTCCTTCTGAAGCATCTGGCACTGGTCACTTTCAGAAGACAAGATACTCCCATTGTCACATCATCTCTCTTTAACCGCATGGAAGATTTCCCTAACGTCTAATGTAAATGTCTCTATTTTTATTCAGTTAAGGTCTGAGGACCCATTAGTGGACGATGGACTACCTGAAGTCAATGCTGGATTCTTGGTAAGAAGATAAGAGAAGTTTTACATTGTACACGCTGTACAGCGTGACAGAGTGTATGCGGGGGTGGTGACGGTGGAAAAGGTCAGAGTTTGGGCCTCTTAGTGTAGCCAGAAAGCCTCCCAATATCATGTAGACCACTGACAGCTTCACACACAATCCTGCAGGCAACTTTGCTTAGTGTATAGTGTCGCATGTCTCCTACTGAACCCCATTAACGGTTGAGTGGTTAAATGTCTGGGTTCCTCTCAGAGATCCCTTCCTCAAAGAATATTTGTAGGTGCCTCAAAAACTCATTAAGCTACTCTTTTAAATTACGTTTCCTGCTCAATGCTGGAGTCAGCAATTCTTTAGCTCCTCTACGGTTCACAGCATTCCTTAAACCCACTGTTCATAAATTGCCTTGGTTACGGGTAAAATACTCTTATTAGGAACTCCTTGGGATATTCTCTGTCATTTTACACAGAGGAACAGAATAATCAATATACTGTGTATTCCAACCCGAAACCGAGAGACAGTGCACGACCCATTTCTAACATTTTGTTGTTTCCCTTTCATTTAGGATGAAGGTTCCATCGGGGGCCAGACCACGTGTCCACACCCAATTTGCCGCTACTCTTTGGCCCCTCACATACTTTTTCTTCCCACTTGAAGCCTCCTCCCCTCTCAAAAAGTCCCATCAATCCTCATTCATCAGGTAATTCTGCCAATGAGCATACTCCTTGCCCTAGGTGAGAGTACTTTGGGGACTGCAGGCTTTCAGGTACATGTGTGGAACAGGGCCCCCATCTTTCTGAAAATAAGATGGATGGATGCAGCGCTGTTCAAAAAACTCTTCCTTAGCCAGAGGTCTGTGTCCTGCCTGGACCCCTGCAAAGTCTGGGTCTAAGATACTCTGCGAATCTCCACGTCTGGAGCTTGGGACCCATGTTTCTAAGTTATGATGCTCTCAAGAGTGAGAAAATAAGGGAATTAGGAACAGAAAATGCAGCAGTCACATGTCTACTGTGATCTCAACTTTGCTCTCTGTATTTCATTTGGACTGTAGGGTAGGCAGTGGGTGAGGAATAGCTCTACTAAGAGGACAAAGTACTTATAAAGGTATTTCTACAGTGCAGTGTGGGGAAGGGGCTCCTGAGAGCTTCACTTCTTTATCTGTGTGATTGTCATATTCTCCCGTATCACTGCACTGCACTTCAGTGGAAAGGAAAAGTCTTAACATATTTGCAGAGTGAGTCAAAGAGTCAGTTATTGCTTTGGCAAAGGAGTTTACTACTATTCCTATAGTGGGAACTCAGAACTGCCCAGTTACAGATTATCCTGAATTCCCTGGCCTACCACCTGCCATTCTGACAATTCTGCAGTTCCGAGTATGATATTTGAATTCCGCTACTTGTAGGAGAGATCGTGTTATCTCTGTAATACAGTAATAGTAACACTTGTTTGGGTAAAGCAGCTTTGCTTGGTCCCCTTCCCACAATTCTTTAGCTGTGCTTTAACAGGAGCCACTGTGGCATATTTAGGACAAGTAGGACATTGTTCAGCTCCTAATAATATTTTGCATCTATTTCTCTTATTTTAGGACACAGTATTCATTAGCCGAGGGTTCAGACTCTCACATTCAGTGATCGGCCCCAAGAAGCTTGGGCGGGCCATGTAATTCCAATCCCCTCTTCCCTCTTCAGTGAGTATTCAAGTTCTCCTTAATTCTAGCTTGTGCGTACATTAAGGGTGGTGTGGGAGGGGGTCCGGAAGGGCTCAGAGGCATGGAAGGAATAGTGCTGCCACCTTCCTGAAAATGCAGGACAGTTCTCTCCGTCTGGGCATTGTAAGAAAGCTCGATATTCTCTCTCTCACCTTGGGCATTGTCTAACCCCTGAATAGTCCCGGCCATGACTCCACCCCTTAACATCCATAACACTCCACACCCTAACATCCAGAATTAGAGCTATTTGTCCCACCTTTTCCTTATGTATATCGTTCCAACACTACTTTACAGAGAAGGATGAAGGCAAGGTCCCTGCTTGGAGACCCTACAATCTCTCTTGACAAGGGAAAGGGAAAGACGTAAAACCCATTATTCCCCTTCCTTTAGTGTTTGGCTGTTGCTTCTTCATCCTCACCCAGAAGAAAGATGCTCGTATTGCCTCCTTTAAAGCAATACCCATTTTATTCGCGAAGGGAGGAGAATTGATACACATATGAGTTAAATACAGATTAGCAGAGCGGAAAAAGGGGTTTGCTACACAGCAGCTGATCCTTCAACTCATTTCCTTTAAGGTTGAGCTCTCTACATCAGCCATTAAAGCATCACTGGCAACTGAAGACCCTTATTTTACCCCAGATCAACCTCATGTTCTGGACTGGGGCTTTCCAGACAACTGAACTTCATCGTCTTCCCCGCAGTGAGTATTCAGAGTCTCAGCCATTCTTCCCTGAGTGTACCTTAGAAATGCTATTTACCTATTTGTACAGGGCTGAAAATGAAAATTTAGAACTACAGCCTGCAACCATTCAGCCTACACCAAACTCTGACTCACTCAGAGCACTGTCTGATCTTTGGCCAGATCCTACAATTCTTGGAACTTGTCTTTTGCCAGCTTGCTAGCACTGACTTATTGATATGTCTGCAGTGTTCATGCAGAGTTCCTTATTCCTTGACTATGGCAGGAGGAAGTACCTCCTTTCCTTTATTGTACGCGTTGCAAATACTATACATGCTTTGGGGCTTGAGATTACTATTATTTTCCGCAATTCCCTACAACTATCTGCTCCAACTGCCCCAGAAGGAAGGACATGCATGACAGTCGCATTTGCCCCTCACTGCCCTCCAATAATGCAAGTTCTCCGGAATATATTGGAGTTTGCTGGTGTCTACCGCAATCCTTTACTTGCTTCTTCTGCCCTCCATGGGCAGAGAAGCTTTGCATGTTCTCTTTCAAAACATGATGGAATTGATGAGTAGTCTGCGGGAAGGAGAGTGGATTCCTACCGCTGTGATGTGCATGTCAAATTTCAGGTCTATACAGGGTATGCAATGCGATTTCTCAGCTTTGGATGAGCATTTAGTTTTCTATTTCTGTCCTTTTAGGATGTGGACTCCAGCATCTGGCCATTGAACAGATCACAGTGTGTTCATTGCCCTGGGAGGCTTCAGTCCAACCATTCGACCCAGAAGGAGGTTTGCTTTAATTTAGAGCAGACCCTCTTCCATTCAGTGAGTACAGGAGATCTACTGTGCAGGTACATCTTTCTTTCTTTTGTGAGGACAGGGGTCCATAAAGGCTCAGGTTAAAGCATGGAATAGAGTTGCCATCTACCCGAAAATGTAAATAGAAGATGATTATGTTGCTCCAGGCATTCTAAGGAGGCACCAAATTCCAGATTCCTCAGGACACTCATCAGATATTTTGTCCCTCCCAGAGGACAGGGAATCAGATTCCCCATCACAGTTACATCCAGTAACTCAGAGCTGAAAATGAAAGTTAAGTGAATTCAGGGTTTAGCAGGGAAGAGGATAAAAAGACAGAGGGATTAGTCCAGTTCCTTATTCTATGTATGGAGGGTGTTGCAACTGCACAACATACTGCATCAAGTGAAGGTGAAAATACATGAAAACGACAAGTTACGTTTCTGGAGATTTATTCTCTCTCGATAAAGAGAGGTGTTTCTACCCCCATACGCAACAGATCATTCAAGAGAGATTTATTCTCCCCCAGTGAACGCTGGGCAGAGGTTTAGACTCCCCAGCAAGGCACTGATCAGATATTTTGTCCCTCCCAGAGGACAGGGAATCAGATTCCCCATCACACAGATATGGCCACCACTGTTGAAGTTCCCACAATGTCTAGCAATGCAGCGTATGAGTTGCAAGAAAGCTTCAGTGCAGTTACGACTTTGAAGTCAGGACAGTCAGGACCCCAAGACCTCATCTATTGCGACAGCGTTACTTCAGAAGGGACAAAGGGAGAGCCTGGAAGTAGAAACACATCAAACAGACTGACCCTGGGCTTATTGTCCCCTGCAGGTGTGTGCACCAAAGAGAGACTTCAGGTGCTCCCAAATGCATATCTGTGCTCTCTCTCTCAAGGAGCGACACTGCTGGCCATAATGAGGAGGAGAGAAAGACTCAGCAACTACCTGAGGCAATTCCAACAAAAACATTAGTATCAATGCAACATCTGTTCAGTCTGAACCTCTCAACTAGTATCTCAGGTATCTCTGCTGAGGGAAATTACAGCATTGTCTGTGAACTTCTGCCCAAAGATCAGGGAGCGTGGAGGGGAACTGTGAACCCACTGAACTTACATGGGGACTATGGGTGTCCCCAAAGGAAGATGAGGCAAGAGAGATCAGGAGGAGGAGGAGAGAAGTGAAAAGTAAAAACACGTCAACTCTTAAATGAGTTTGGATTTTCATTATGGTTCTCAATAACCACACTGCAGTAAGTAGACAATCCTCTGGCACTCGCAGCTTATTGCGCTCCACTCTTATATAATAACCACCTGTGCAGCTTGCCCTGTGATCGTTACAAGTCTTGTAGTGGAGGTAAGCTATCTGGTCAAACTGCACACAGACACACACACTGCCGCATTGTCAGCTTAGGGCGTCCTATCTGACAGAAAAGGAGTACTTGTGGCACCTTACACGGCTGCTACTCTGAAACCTATCTGATAGAGATGTCAGCTGGCAGCCAGGCTCAGGGTACAGGCTGGCTAAACCTTGCAAATGGTTATTGAACACCCAAGGTATGTTGTATCTTTTCCTCACGTTACCCCTTGTATTCCGTAATTGCAAAGAAATATTAAACAGTGCCGAGTTGCAAGAGTTCCACCAAACAGAGTTCTAGAATATTGTACATTCCTTTCCTTTTTTGCTTTGTACAGAACCACTGAGAAAGGCTGAATTTCCTCATCACCAGATGTATTGATCTAGGAAAAGACACCCGTGCTGATGTTAGAACAGCTGCTTCCCAGCTCACAGGTAAGAGTAAGATGGGTTTCAAAAACCTCTCTTTTTTGCTCACCACCTTCTCTTTTCTTCTATTTTAGCGATTAACCTCTCAGCCTCCATCACACAGACAACATCTCCCACATCCTCCCTGCACTTTCTCCCCAGTCCCAGGGATGATCGTATGAGCATAATGATGTCCTTGATATTTTAAATGATATGTCAATATGAAAGAAATATGTCTTTAATATGAAAGAAATGAGAGCATATAAAGTGTCAAAGAGAAGATGGAAAAATAACTGGAAGTTTTGGGTTGCTTTCTAGGTTCCATGTTTGTCCAAAATAGAATATTTATCAGGCTGGAAACAAACGTCTGGAAATGCATCCACGAGACCACATGCCATCAGGGTCCAGCGTCATCATTAGGAAACAACTCCTACGAGACCTCATATTTGGCAAATATCCATGGGAAACATCTCCTATAAGACCACATACAATCAGCCGTAGCTGATAGAGGTTTCATCTATTGGAAACATCTCCTGTGAGATCTTGCACCACTGGGCTATATTTCCATCAGGAGAAAGCTCTCCTGGGAGACTCCATATCATCGACTGCAATATCATCCACTGAAAAGTTATATACGTTTCTTCTACTGTCAACTTCCTGGGATTAAGAACTGTCTCCTGTTTCGTACTGCACTGAGCACATCATTGAACAAAATAAAATAATTCATTTTACTTCTTTCTTTGGTTTCTGTCTCTCTCTCCTACGGGAGAATCAGCCTTCTCCATTATTTGCTCTCTCTCAGCATGATGGTGCGGAACCTGTAAGAATGCAGGAGCGGACCCACCTTCTGCTCCTCCTCTTTCCGGTACGTCATACCAGCTGTAAATATCTTCCTGGTATAACGGACTGGACCATGCTGCCCTACTTGCGCTGCTTGACTGGAGGTACTTTCTCCTTCAGCAGGCCTGCTGCTATTTTTAAACAGGCAAACAATTTCAGATTTCCTTTCCCTTGTCCCATCACACATGGCTGTTCCCAGACAACTGCTTGCAGATTGGGGCAGCTCCCTCCCTGGGCAAGTCATTACTCCGAACAGACACAGGAACATTTCCTTTACTGCCACAATTGTCCACACTCGTTAACAGGTAAGGTAGAGGGATACTCGTGGTCTACTAAGCTTGCCTTCCCAAACTCCTGATCAGACAAAGCCATCAGCTCACAAGGCTGCCTAGGCTCATCTGAACTTTATTAGCCTTTCTCTTCCTTATCCCAGCACTCCTGGCTCTTTACAGACAAATAGTGGGAGACTGGGGCAGCCTCCTTAACAGGCACGTTGCCACTCCCAACAGACAAACAACTGGAGACATTTTCTCCCCCGGATAAACTGCTCTTTTTCCCAAACAGGGGCTCATCCTACTGGGCTACTTCAAGCAAATTACTTTTACCTTCTTCAGGTTCGCTTTTACAAACTTTACTTGCCAACAATCCATCACCCACCAAAAATCTACTCTTGCCTTCCTAAGTTAGGTCTTCGACCTGGTCATACACACACATACCCCTTCACAAAGCTCCCTGATACATACAGATAATACAGAGGATTCACATTCATACTTTTTCTGGGGCTGCGTTTTGACATTACCCTGATAAAACGTAGCTTTAATATCATTCCCAATCAAAGGATCTCTTGGCAATAACTTCCTTACACCTACTACAACTTCATGTTTCATACCATTCCATTCAGGGTGGATTTTGGTTAAAGGCACACTCACAGTAAACTCATAAAGGATTACAATATTCACACTCTTATCTGCTAAGTAATCTTCTTCTCTGACAAGATCTGCTTTAACTAGAGTGATGTTAGAAGCTGTAACTTGCCCATTGATTTTTACATTCTTTAGGAATTTCCTATTACCACACGGATACATAAGACGGGCACTATTTATGGGGTTACCTCCTCCTGAGCTGACAGTAACAGCATTTCATAAAAGGTGGCAGTGGTGGGGTATATTTGGTTACCCTCTTTCTGGTCAAAGTCCTTTAGCAGATTTTTCAGTTCTTGATCAGTGGCTTTCTTCTTAAAGGATAAAGTCCTTTGTGAGCACAAATCTTCCCGGGCTTGCAGCTGTGATTGTGGATCACTCATTCTGACTAACTTTAACCTTTAACACTCTCCGTATCAAATTTCAAATTTGGAAAAGTGTGGGGTTCTGATCCAAAAGCCAAATGATCTTCTTCTAGGATATAGAGATTCAGGCCTTTCTGTAAAGGCCTATACTCTAAGAATGTAGGTTGATGTTTATCATTTAGCTAGTAATAGAGGTATACAAGAAAGAATCCGTGTAAGGGCCTTCTCTCACTCTGACAGTCTGAGGCCCTGTTCTTAGGCCAATGCCTTTGGCTAAGCAGCAGAGGCAGCCATAAGCTGCGAAGCGTACAGTCACATCCTCACATTCCAAACGAGACAATCTGGGGCTGTTAGGAAGGTGATCTGATCTATCACCTCCAGAGAAAGGGAAGAGCCTACAAGATGTAAAAGGAAATTTAGGTTGGTAGTTTTCTGTCTGGTAAAAACTCACTTATCAATAGACACAGTCTTTATAGATGTTGTTGTGAAATCCTCACTTCTGTATTGTTTTGTGATTATAGTTCCCACTTCGCTATTGTTTATTGGCACCATCTCTCTCTCTGGTTCTGTGATTGTTTCTGTCTGCTGTATAATTAATTTTGCTGGGCGTAAACTGATTAAGGTGGTGGGATATAATTGGTTAGGTAATCATGTTACAGTATGGTAGGATTGGTTAGTTAAATTTCAGAAGACTGATTGGTTAAGGTATAGCTAAGAATATTACTATATAAACTAGGGGCAAACAGGAAGTGAGTTGGGATTCAAAAATAAGGAAAAAGGAACTTGGATTTAAGCTTGCTGGAAGTTCACCCCAATAAACATTGAATTGTTTGCACCTTCGGACTTTGGGTATTCTTGCTCCCTGTTCATGTGAGAAGGACCAGGGAAGTGAGAGAGTGAAGGAATAAGCTCTCGGAACATTGTGGATCCTGCTGACTGCACCAGTATGACCCAGTTTGCCTAGGGCATCCCGCACTGGAAATGCCCAGGGCAAGGCAGGCTGCAAAAGGGAGAGAAGATACTTCCAAGACTGGTGGGTAACATTGACCTTAAACTCCCCAACCACTCACAAACAGTTCTTCTCATCTCCCACACTGGTTATCAAGTAGCAGAAAAGAAATCACACAGCCCCCTTTTTTGCATTCCAGTTCTCTGGCTCCCAATCAGCACCTAGGTCCAGGACAGAGAAAACATAAGAACAGCCAGACTGGGTCAGACAAAAGGTCCATCTAGCCCAGGATCCTGTAACCTATTTTCAAGCCCAGTATCCTGTAACCTGTAACAAAATGTCCTAAGCAGGTGCTTTACTGAAAAAGACAAAGTAGATCATTGAAAAATCATCTGTAGTCTCTCCCTGGGGCACAGGGCACCGATGTTAAGTCATTTCAACGAGTCCCACTCAGTCGAAGCAGAACCATAAAAAGAACAGGAGTACTTGTGGCACCTTACAGACTAACCAATTTATTTGAGCATGAGCTTTCGTGAGCTACAGCTCACTTCATCGGATGCATACCGTGGAAACTGCAGCAGACTTTATATATACACAGAAAATATGAAACAATACCTCCTCCCACCCCACTGTCCTGCTGGTAATAGCTTATCTAAAGTGATCATCAGGTTGGGCCAGGAGAGTGAGTTTGTGTGTGTATGGGGGTGGGGGGGATGTGAGAAAACCTGGATTTGTGCTGGAAATGGCCCACCTTGATTATCATGCACATTGTAGGGAGAATGGTCATTTTGGATGAGCTGTTACCAGCAGGATAGTGAGTTTGTGTGTGTGGTTTTTGGGAGGGGGGTGAGGGGGTGAGAGAACCTGGATTTGAGCAGGAAACGGTCCAACTTGATTATCATGCACATTGTGTAAAGAGTTGTCACTTTGGATGGGCTATCACCAGCAGGAGAGTGAATTTGTGTGGGGGGGTGGAGGGTGAGAAAACCTGGATTTGTGCTGGAAATGGCCCAACCTGATGATCACTTTAGATAAGCTATTACCAGCAGGACAGTGGGGTGGGAGGAGGTATTGTTTCATATTCTCTGTGTATATATAAAGTCTGCTGCAGTTTCCACGGTATGCATCCGATGAAGTGAGCTGTAGCTCACGAAAGCTCAGGTTCAAATAAATTGGTTAGTCTCTAAGGTGCCACAAGTACTCCTTTTCTTTTTGCGAATACAGACTAACACGGCTGTTACTCTGAAACCTGTCATAAAAAGAACCCAGCTCTCCTGATTCTCCTGTTCTATCCTCCTCTCTAGAGCTACCTCTCATCCCTTATGGGATGAACTACTTCTACTGAGAAAAAGGGCTGACTGCAGACACACACCAGAGATGCCAGCTGTTAGCCAAGCAGGGGAAGCAGAACTCTGGATCTTCAGCTCCAAAAATAGGCCCCTGTCACTTGAGCAAAAAGAGAATTACCACCAGTTCTCCCTAAAATTGGAGCTTTGATTTATCTTTTGGGGCTAGTCTCTAGAGAGGGCATATCATCACAAACAAATGGGCAGGGCAGGCAGGGATGCACACATACATAACAGCCACTACCTCACCCCCTTTTGGGGACTTAACACCTGGTTGTCATAGCAATTGCGCCACAGCCTTCATTGTGACTTCCTCCAGCCCAAGCAAAGCTATTGAGGCAACGAACAAAAGTCAGTGCTCAACTTGGCCTCAGAGAGAGACAGTTGGTGCTGTGCTGTACTGCAGCAATTCTGACCATTTCTATTACTTTGGATTCAAGATTTGGCACTCAGACCTCAGAAGTAAGTGCATTTTTTCATGTACCCAACATAATAGAACTGTGTGAGTTTTTTATGACTGCAGTTGTGGGGCCACAGGGGTTTCAGCCTACTCCTTCTTCGTGGGCATTAGATAGATTATTCCTGTACCTTTGAACCGAGATGATTCCAAACAAAAACAAAGCTAACAAAGGAAAGCCTGGAAAGACTCTTAACTGAGTATGGCAGGAATTATAGATAGAATGTCAACTGAGATGCTGAATCAAACAGCAGCTTTGACTTTCCAGACATTTCAGGCATACCTGAACATTACTTGGGGTCTAACTTACACCTGTGATTTCAACTCCTTCCGTCATGGGGGTTTTAACATGGATCATTTGTTGTTTGGGTGGCTATTTTCATTGTAGTTAGTGCTGGGGCTTGAGAGCCAGACGTCTGAGATCTCGTCCCCACCTTTGCCACTGGCCTGCTTTCAATACTGATCTGGCCAATATAAAGAGCAGTGTTCTTGGGATCAATCCCCTAATCCACTCAGTTCCCTCAGTGCAGAGTACTCCACCGTCACATTGGCTCACTGGGTTTGTTTGCTGGGAAGAACCTTAAACATGACTTAATCAGATCCTTAAACCAGAGGGATATTGTAGGAGATACGGGAACAGTTTTCAGGCCATGGTCAGCTGCAGAGATCACCTCATGCCTCAAATGAATTCCTTTGCCCTGTCACTAATTAGATGAGTACCAACCCGAAAAACAGCCCTATCTTCAAAAGACAGTACTAATCCTCTGTCTAGCCACTGATCCTAAATATATATATATATATATATATATATAGCACCAATCACCACAACATCTCTCTAGCCATCTATCAAACTAGGGAAGTATTATTTACCTCTTCACATAACACAAGAAAAAGGAGTCACCCAATTAAATTAATAGGCAGTAGATCTAAAACAAAATGAAATACTTCTTCACACAATGCATAGTCAACCTGTGGAACTCATTGCCAAGGGATGTTGTGAAGGCCAACAGGATAACTGCGTTCAAAAAAAGAATTAGATAAATTCATGGAGGATAAGTCCATCAATGGCTATTAGCCAAGATGGTCAGGGACTCAATCCCCATGCTCCGGGTATCCTAAACGTCAGGCTGCTTGCTAGAAGCTGGGACTGTAAACACTTGAAATTGCCCAGTAATGTTCATTCCTTCTGAAGCATCTGGCACTGGTCACTTTCAGAAGACAAGATACTCCCATTGTCACATCATCTCTCTTTAACCGCATGGAAGATTTCCCTAACGTCTAATGTAAATGTCTCTATTTTTATTCAGTTAAGGTCTGAGGACCCATTAGTGGACGATGGACTACCTGAAGTCAATGCTGGATTCTTGGTAAGAAGATAAGAGAAGTTTTACATTGTACACGCTGTACAGCGTGACAGAGTGTATGCGGGGGTGGTGACGGTGGAAAAGGTCAGAGTTTGGGCCTCTTAGTGTAGCCAGAAAGCCTCCCAATATCATGTAGACCACTGACAGCTTCACACACAATCCTGCAGGCAACTTTGCTTAGTGTATAGTGTCGCATGTCTCCTACTGAACCCCATTAACGGTTGAGTGGTTAAATGTCTGGGTTCCTCTCAGAGATCCCTTCCTCAAAGAATATTTGTAGGTGCCTCAAAAACTCATTAAGCTACTCTTTTAAATTACGTTTCCTGCTCAATGCTGGAGTCAGCAATTCTTTAGCTCCTCTACGGTTCACAGCATTCCTTAAACCCACTGTTCATAAATTGCCTTGGTTACGGGTAAAATACTCTTATTAGGAACTCCTTGGGATATTCTCTGTCATTTTACACAGAGGAACAGAATAATCAATATACTGTGTATTCCAACCCGAAACCGAGAGACAGTGCACGACCCATTTCTAACATTTTGTTGTTTCCCTTTCATTTAGGATGAAGGTTCCATCGGGGGCCAGACCACGTGTCCACACCCAATTTGCCGCTACTCTTTGGCCCCTCACATACTTTTTCTTCCCACTTGAAGCCTCCTCCCCTCTCAAAAAGTCCCATCAATCCTCATTCATCAGGTAATTCTGCCAATGAGCATACTCCTTGCCCTAGGTGAGAGTACTTTGGGGACTGCAGGCTTTCAGGTACATGTGTGGAACAGGGCCCCCATCTTTCTGAAAATAAGATGGATGGATGCAGCGCTGTTCAAAAAACTCTTCCTTAGCCAGAGGTCTGTGTCCTGCCTGGACCCCTGCAAAGTCTGGGTCTAAGATACTCTGCGAATCTCCACGTCTGGAGCTTGGGACCCATGTTTCTAAGTTATGATGCTCTCAAGAGTGAGAAAATAAGGGAATTAGGAACAGAAAATGCAGCAGTCACATGTCTACTGTGATCTCAACTTTGCTCTCTGTATTTCATTTGGACTGTAGGGTAGGCAGTGGGTGAGGAATAGCTCTACTAAGAGGACAAAGTACTTATAAAGGTATTTCTACAGTGCAGTGTGGGGAAGGGGCTCCTGAGAGCTTCACTTCTTTATCTGTGTGATTGTCATATTCTCCCGTATCACTGCACTGCACTTCAGTGGAAAGGAAAAGTCTTAACATATTTGCAGAGTGAGTCAAAGAGTCAGTTATTGCTTTGGCAAAGGAGTTTACTACTATTCCTATAGTGGGAACTCAGAACTGCCCAGTTACAGATTATCCTGAATTCCCTGGCCTACCACCTGCCATTCTGACAATTCTGCAGTTCCGAGTATGATATTTGAATTCCGCTACTTGTAGGAGAGATCGTGTTATCTCTGTAATACAGTAATAGTAACACTTGTTTGGGTAAAGCAGCTTTGCTTGGTCCCCTTCCCACAATTCTTTAGCTGTGCTTTAACAGGAGCCACTGTGGCATATTTAGGACAAGTAGGACATTGTTCAGCTCCTAATAATATTTTGCATCTATTTCTCTTATTTTAGGACACAGTATTCATTAGCCGAGGGTTCAGACTCTCACATTCAGTGATCGGCCCCAAGAAGCTTGGGCGGGCCATGTAATTCCAATCCCCTCTTCCCTCTTCAGTGAGTATTCAAGTTCTCCTTAATTCTAGCTTGTGCGTACATTAAGGGTGGTGTGGGAGGGGGTCCGGAAGGGCTCAGAGGCATGGAAGGAATAGTGCTGCCACCTTCCTGAAAATGCAGGACAGTTCTCTCCGTCTGGGCATTGTAAGAAAGCTCGATATTCTCTCTCTCACCTTGGGCATTGTCTAACCCCTGAATAGTCCCGGCCATGACTCCACCCCTTAACATCCATAACACTCCACACCCTAACATCCAGAATTAGAGCTATTTGTCCCACCTTTTCCTTATGTATATCGTTCCAACACTACTTTACAGAGAAGGATGAAGGCAAGGTCCCTGCTTGGAGACCCTACAATCTCTCTTGACAAGGGAAAGGGAAAGACGTAAAACCCATTATTCCCCTTCCTTTAGTGTTTGGCTGTTGCTTCTTCATCCTCACCCAGAAGAAAGATGCTCGTATTGCCTCCTTTAAAGCAATACCCATTTTATTCGCGAAGGGAGGAGAATTGATACACATATGAGTTAAATACAGATTAGCAGAGCGGAAAAAGGGGTTTGCTACACAGCAGCTGATCCTTCAACTCATTTCCTTTAAGGTTGAGCTCTCTACATCAGCCATTAAAGCATCACTGGCAACTGAAGACCCTTATTTTACCCCAGATCAACCTCATGTTCTGGACTGGGGCTTTCCAGACAACTGAACTTCATCGTCTTCCCCGCAGTGAGTATTCAGAGTCTCAGCCATTCTTCCCTGAGTGTACCTTAGAAATGCTATTTACCTATTTGTACAGGGCTGAAAATGAAAATTTAGAACTACAGCCTGCAACCATTCAGCCTACACCAAACTCTGACTCACTCAGAGCACTGTCTGATCTTTGGCCAGATCCTACAATTCTTGGAACTTGTCTTTTGCCAGCTTGCTAGCACTGACTTATTGATATGTCTGCAGTGTTCATGCAGAGTTCCTTATTCCTTGACTATGGCAGGAGGAAGTACCTCCTTTCCTTTATTGTACGCGTTGCAAATACTATACATGCTTTGGGGCTTGAGATTACTATTATTTTCCGCAATTCCCTACAACTATCTGCTCCAACTGCCCCAGAAGGAAGGACATGCATGACAGTCGCATTTGCCCCTCACTGCCCTCCAATAATGCAAGTTCTCCGGAATATATTGGAGTTTGCTGGTGTCTACCGCAATCCTTTACTTGCTTCTTCTGCCCTCCATGGGCAGAGAAGCTTTGCATGTTCTCTTTCAAAACATGATGGAATTGATGAGTAGTCTGCGGGAAGGAGAGTGGATTCCTACCGCTGTGATGTGCATGTCAAATTTCAGGTCTATACAGGGTATGCAATGCGATTTCTCAGCTTTGGATGAGCATTTAGTTTTCTATTTCTGTCCTTTTAGGATGTGGACTCCAGCATCTGGCCATTGAACAGATCACAGTGTGTTCATTGCCCTGGGAGGCTTCAGTCCAACCATTCGACCCAGAAGGAGGTTTGCTTTAATTTAGAGCAGACCCTCTTCCATTCAGTGAGTACAGGAGATCTACTGTGCAGGTACATCTTTCTTTCTTTTGTGAGGACAGGGGTCCATAAAGGCTCAGGTTAAAGCATGGAATAGAGTTGCCATCTACCCGAAAATGTAAATAGAAGATGATTATGTTGCTCCAGGCATTCTAAGGAGGCACCAAATTCCAGATTCCTCAGGACACTCATCAGATATTTTGTCCCTCCCAGAGGACAGGGAATCAGATTCCCCATCACAGTTACATCCAGTAACTCAGAGCTGAAAATGAAAGTTAAGTGAATTCAGGGTTTAGCAGGGAAGAGGATAAAAAGACAGAGGGATTAGTCCAGTTCCTTATTCTATGTATGGAGGGTGTTGCAACTGCACAACATACTGCATCAAGTGAAGGTGAAAATACATGAAAACGACAAGTTACGTTTCTGGAGATTTATTCTCTCTCGATAAAGAGAGGTGTTTCTACCCCCATACGCAACAGATCATTCAAGAGAGATTTATTCTCCCCCAGTGAACGCTGGGCAGAGGTTTAGACTCCCCAGCAAGGCACTGATCAGATATTTTGTCCCTCCCAGAGGACAGGGAATCAGATTCCCCATCACACAGATATGGCCACCACTGTTGAAGTTCCCACAATGTCTAGCAATGCAGCGTATGAGTTGCAAGAAAGCTTCAGTGCAGTTACGACTTTGAAGTCAGGACAGTCAGGACCCCAAGACCTCATCTATTGCGACAGCGTTACTTCAGAAGGGACAAAGGGAGAGCCTGGAAGTAGAAACACATCAAACAGACTGACCCTGGGCTTATTGTCCCCTGCAGGTGTGTGCACCAAAGAGAGACTTCAGGTGCTCCCAAATGCATATCTGTGCTCTCTCTCTCAAGGAGCGACACTGCTGGCCATAATGAGGAGGAGAGAAAGACTCAGCAACTACCTGAGGCAATTCCAACAAAAACATTAGTATCAATGCAACATCTGTTCAGTCTGAACCTCTCAACTAGTATCTCAGGTATCTCTGCTGAGGGAAATTACAGCATTGTCTGTGAACTTCTGCCCAAAGATCAGGGAGCGTGGAGGGGAACTGTGAACCCACTGAACTTACATGGGGACTATGGGTGTCCCCAAAGGAAGATGAGGCAAGAGAGATCAGGAGGAGGAGGAGAGAAGTGAAAAGTAAAAACACGTCAACTCTTAAATGAGTTTGGATTTTCATTATGGTTCTCAATAACCACACTGCAGTAAGTAGACAATCCTCTGGCACTCGCAGCTTATTGCGCTCCACTCTTATATAATAACCACCTGTGCAGCTTGCCCTGTGATCGTTACAAGTCTTGTAGTGGAGGTAAGCTATCTGGTCAAACTGCACACAGACACACACACTGCCGCATTGTCAGCTTAGGGCGTCCTATCTGACAGAAAAGGAGTACTTGTGGCACCTTACACGGCTGCTACTCTGAAACCTATCTGATAGAGATGTCAGCTGGCAGCCAGGCTCAGGGTACAGGCTGGCTAAACCTTGCAAATGGTTATTGAACACCCAAGGTATGTTGTATCTTTTCCTCACGTTACCCCTTGTATTCCGTAATTGCAAAGAAATATTAAACAGTGCCGAGTTGCAAGAGTTCCACCAAACAGAGTTCTAGAATATTGTACATTCCTTTCCTTTTTTGCTTTGTACAGAACCACTGAGAAAGGCTGAATTTCCTCATCACCAGATGTATTGATCTAGGAAAAGACACCCGTGCTGATGTTAGAACAGCTGCTTCCCAGCTCACAGGTAAGAGTAAGATGGGTTTCAAAAACCTCTCTTTTTTGCTCACCACCTTCTCTTTTCTTCTATTTTAGCGATTAACCTCTCAGCCTCCATCACACAGACAACATCTCCCACATCCTCCCTGCACTTTCTCCCCAGTCCCAGGGATGATCGTATGAGCATAATGATGTCCTTGATATTTTAAATGATATGTCAATATGAAAGAAATATGTCTTTAATATGAAAGAAATGAGAGCATATAAAGTGTCAAAGAGAAGATGGAAAAATAACTGGAAGTTTTGGGTTGCTTTCTAGGTTCCATGTTTGTCCAAAATAGAATATTTATCAGGCTGGAAACAAACGTCTGGAAATGCATCCACGAGACCACATGCCATCAGGGTCCAGCGTCATCATTAGGAAACAACTCCTACGAGACCTCATATTTGGCAAATATCCATGGGAAACATCTCCTATAAGACCACATACAATCAGCCGTAGCTGATAGAGGTTTCATCTATTGGAAACATCTCCTGTGAGATCTTGCACCACTGGGCTATATTTCCATCAGGAGAAAGCTCTCCTGGGAGACTCCATATCATCGACTGCAATATCATCCACTGAAAAGTTATATACGTTTCTTCTACTGTCAACTTCCTGGGATTAAGAACTGTCTCCTGTTTCGTACTGCACTGAGCACATCATTGAACAAAATAAAATAATTCATTTTACTTCTTTCTTTGGTTTCTGTCTCTCTCTCCTACGGGAGAATCAGCCTTCTCCATTATTTGCTCTCTCTCAGCATGATGGTGCGGAACCTGTAAGAATGCAGGAGCGGACCCACCTTCTGCTCCTCCTCTTTCCGGTACGTCATACCAGCTGTAAATATCTTCCTGGTATAACGGACTGGACCATGCTGCCCTACTTGCGCTGCTTGACTGGAGGTACTTTCTCCTTCAGCAGGCCTGCTGCTATTTTTAAACAGGCAAACAATTTCAGATTTCCTTTCCCTTGTCCCATCACACATGGCTGTTCCCAGACAACTGCTTGCAGATTGGGGCAGCTCCCTCCCTGGGCAAGTCATTACTCCGAACAGACACAGGAACATTTCCTTTACTGCCACAATTGTCCACACTCGTTAACAGGTAAGGTAGAGGGATACTCGTGGTCTACTAAGCTTGCCTTCCCAAACTCCTGATCAGACAAAGCCATCAGCTCACAAGGCTGCCTAGGCTCATCTGAACTTTATTAGCCTTTCTCTTCCTTATCCCAGCACTCCTGGCTCTTTACAGACAAATAGTGGGAGACTGGGGCAGCCTCCTTAACAGGCACGTTGCCACTCCCAACAGACAAACAACTGGAGACATTTTCTCCCCCGGATAAACTGCTCTTTTTCCCAAACAGGGGCTCATCCTACTGGGCTACTTCAAGCAAATTACTTTTACCTTCTTCAGGTTCGCTTTTACAAACTTTACTTGCCAACAATCCATCACCCACCAAAAATCTACTCTTGCCTTCCTAAGTTAGGTCTTCGACCTGGTCATACACACACATACCCCTTCACAAAGCTCCCTGATACATACAGATAATACAGAGGATTCACATTCATACTTTTTCTGGGGCTGCGTTTTGACATTACCCTGATAAAACGTAGCTTTAATATCATTCCCAATCAAAGGATCTCTTGGCAATAACTTCCTTACACCTACTACAACTTCATGTTTCATACCATTCCATTCAGGGTGGATTTTGGTTAAAGGCACACTCACAGTAAACTCATAAAGGATTACAATATTCACACTCTTATCTGCTAAGTAATCTTCTTCTCTGACAAGATCTGCTTTAACTAGAGTGATGTTAGAAGCTGTAACTTGCCCATTGATTTTTACATTCTTTAGGAATTTCCTATTACCACACGGATACATAAGACGGGCACTATTTATGGGGTTACCTCCTCCTGAGCTGACAGTAACAGCATTTCATAAAAGGTGGCAGTGGTGGGGTATATTTGGTTACCCTCTTTCTGGTCAAAGTCCTTTAGCAGATTTTTCAGTTCTTGATCAGTGGCTTTCTTCTTAAAGGATAAAGTCCTTTGTGAGCACAAATCTTCCCGGGCTTGCAGCTGTGATTGTGGATCACTCATTCTGACTAACTTTAACCTTTAACACTCTCCGTATCAAATTTCAAATTTGGAAAAGTGTGGGGTTCTGATCCAAAAGCCAAATGATCTTCTTCTAGGATATAGAGATTCAGGCCTTTCTGTAAAGGCCTATACTCTAAGAATGTAGGTTGATGTTTATCATTTAGCTAGTAATAGAGGTATACAAGAAAGAATCCGTGTAAGGGCCTTCTCTCACTCTGACAGTCTGAGGCCCTGTTCTTAGGCCAATGCCTTTGGCTAAGCAGCAGAGGCAGCCATAAGCTGCGAAGCGTACAGTCACATCCTCACATTCCAAACGAGACAATCTGGGGCTGTTAGGAAGGTGATCTGATCTATCACCTCCAGAGAAAGGGAAGAGCCTACAAGATGTAAAAGGAAATTTAGGTTGGTAGTTTTCTGTCTGGTAAAAACTCACTTATCAATAGACACAGTCTTTATAGATGTTGTTGTGAAATCCTCACTTCTGTATTGTTTTGTGATTATAGTTCCCACTTCGCTATTGTTTATTGGCACCATCTCTCTCTCTGGTTCTGTGATTGTTTCTGTCTGCTGTATAATTAATTTTGCTGGGCGTAAACTGATTAAGGTGGTGGGATATAATTGGTTAGGTAATCATGTTACAGTATGGTAGGATTGGTTAGTTAAATTTCAGAAGACTGATTGGTTAAGGTATAGCTAAGAATATTACTATATAAACTAGGGGCAAACAGGAAGTGAGTTGGGATTCAAAAATAAGGAAAAAGGAACTTGGATTTAAGCTTGCTGGAAGTTCACCCCAATAAACATTGAATTGTTTGCACCTTCGGACTTTGGGTATTCTTGCTCCCTGTTCATGTGAGAAGGACCAGGGAAGTGAGAGAGTGAAGGAATAAGCTCTCGGAACATTGTGGATCCTGCTGACTGCACCAGTATGACCCAGTTTGCCTAGGGCATCCCGCACTGGAAATGCCCAGGGCAAGGCAGGCTGCAAAAGGGAGAGAAGATACTTCCAAGACTGGTGGGTAACATTGACCTTAAACTCCCCAACCACTCACAAACAGTTCTTCTCATCTCCCACACTGGTTATCAAGTAGCAGAAAAGAAATCACACAGCCCCCTTTTTTGCATTCCAGTTCTCTGGCTCCCAATCAGCACCTAGGTCCAGGACAGAGAAAACATAAGAACAGCCAGACTGGGTCAGACAAAAGGTCCATCTAGCCCAGGATCCTGTAACCTATTTTCAAGCCCAGTATCCTGTAACCTGTAACAAAATGTCCTAAGCAGGTGCTTTACTGAAAAAGACAAAGTAGATCATTGAAAAATCATCTGTAGTCTCTCCCTGGGGCACAGGGCACCGATGTTAAGTCATTTCAACGAGTCCCACTCAGTCGAAGCAGAACCATAAAAAGAACAGGAGTACTTGTGGCACCTTACAGACTAACCAATTTATTTGAGCATGAGCTTTCGTGAGCTACAGCTCACTTCATCGGATGCATACCGTGGAAACTGCAGCAGACTTTATATATACACAGAAAATATGAAACAATACCTCCTCCCACCCCACTGTCCTGCTGGTAATAGCTTATCTAAAGTGATCATCAGGTTGGGCCAGGAGAGTGAGTTTGTGTGTGTATGGGGGTGGGGGGGATGTGAGAAAACCTGGATTTGTGCTGGAAATGGCCCACCTTGATTATCATGCACATTGTAGGGAGAATGGTCATTTTGGATGAGCTGTTACCAGCAGGATAGTGAGTTTGTGTGTGTGGTTTTTGGGAGGGGGGTGAGGGGGTGAGAGAACCTGGATTTGAGCAGGAAACGGTCCAACTTGATTATCATGCACATTGTGTAAAGAGTTGTCACTTTGGATGGGCTATCACCAGCAGGAGAGTGAATTTGTGTGGGGGGGTGGAGGGTGAGAAAACCTGGATTTGTGCTGGAAATGGCCCAACCTGATGATCACTTTAGATAAGCTATTACCAGCAGGACAGTGGGGTGGGAGGAGGTATTGTTTCATATTCTCTGTGTATATATAAAGTCTGCTGCAGTTTCCACGGTATGCATCCGATGAAGTGAGCTGTAGCTCACGAAAGCTCAGGTTCAAATAAATTGGTTAGTCTCTAAGGTGCCACAAGTACTCCTTTTCTTTTTGCGAATACAGACTAACACGGCTGTTACTCTGAAACCTGTCATAAAAAGAACCCAGCTCTCCTGATTCTCCTGTTCTATCCTCCTCTCTAGAGCTACCTCTCATCCCTTATGGGATGAACTACTTCTACTGAGAAAAAGGGCTGACTGCAGACACACACCAGAGATGCCAGCTGTTAGCCAAGCAGGGGAAGCAGAACTCTGGATCTTCAGCTCCAAAAATAGGCCCCTGTCACTTGAGCAAAAAGAGAATTACCACCAGTTCTCCCTAAAATTGGAGCTTTGATTTATCTTTTGGGGCTAGTCTCTAGAGAGGGCATATCATCACAAACAAATGGGCAGGGCAGGCAGGGATGCACACATACATAACAGCCACTACCTCACCCCCTTTTGGGGACTTAACACCTGGTTGTCATAGCAATTGCGCCACAGCCTTCATTGTGACTTCCTCCAGCCCAAGCAAAGCTATTGAGGCAACGAACAAAAGTCAGTGCTCAACTTGGCCTCAGAGAGAGACAGTTGGTGCTGTGCTGTACTGCAGCAATTCTGACCATTTCTATTACTTTGGATTCAAGATTTGGCACTCAGACCTCAGAAGTAAGTGCATTTTTTCATGTACCCAACATAATAGAACTGTGTGAGTTTTTTATGACTGCAGTTGTGGGGCCACAGGGGTTTCAGCCTACTCCTTCTTCGTGGGCATTAGATAGATTATTCCTGTACCTTTGAACCGAGATGATTCCAAACAAAAACAAAGCTAACAAAGGAAAGCCTGGAAAGACTCTTAACTGAGTATGGCAGGAATTATAGATAGAATGTCAACTGAGATGCTGAATCAAACAGCAGCTTTGACTTTCCAGACATTTCAGGCATACCTGAACATTACTTGGGGTCTAACTTACACCTGTGATTTCAACTCCTTCCGTCATGGGGGTTTTAACATGGATCATTTGTTGTTTGGGTGGCTATTTTCATTGTAGTTAGTGCTGGGGCTTGAGAGCCAGACGTCTGAGATCTCGTCCCCACCTTTGCCACTGGCCTGCTTTCAATACTGATCTGGCCAATATAAAGAGCAGTGTTCTTGGGATCAATCCCCTAATCCACTCAGTTCCCTCAGTGCAGAGTACTCCACCGTCACATTGGCTCACTGGGTTTGTTTGCTGGGAAGAACCTTAAACATGACTTAATCAGATCCTTAAACCAGAGGGATATTGTAGGAGATACGGGAACAGTTTTCAGGCCATGGTCAGCTGCAGAGATCACCTCATGCCTCAAATGAATTCCTTTGCCCTGTCACTAATTAGATGAGTACCAACCCGAAAAACAGCCCTATCTTCAAAAGACAGTACTAATCCTCTGTCTAGCCACTGATCCTAAATATATATATATATATATATATATATAGCACCAATCACCACAACATCTCTCTAGCCATCTATCAAACTAGGGAAGTATTATTTACCTCTTCACATAACACAAGAAAAAGGAGTCACCCAATTAAATTAATAGGCAGTAGATCTAAAACAAAATGAAATACTTCTTCACACAATGCATAGTCAACCTGTGGAACTCATTGCCAAGGGATGTTGTGAAGGCCAACAGGATAACTGCGTTCAAAAAAAGAATTAGATAAATTCATGGAGGATAAGTCCATCAATGGCTATTAGCCAAGATGGTCAGGGACTCAATCCCCATGCTCCGGGTATCCTAAACGTCAGGCTGCTTGCTAGAAGCTGGGACTGTAAACACTTGAAATTGCCCAGTAATGTTCATTCCTTCTGAAGCATCTGGCACTGGTCACTTTCAGAAGACAAGATACTCCCATTGTCACATCATCTCTCTTTAACCGCATGGAAGATTTCCCTAACGTCTAATGTAAATGTCTCTATTTTTATTCAGTTAAGGTCTGAGGACCCATTAGTGGACGATGGACTACCTGAAGTCAATGCTGGATTCTTGGTAAGAAGATAAGAGAAGTTTTACATTGTACACGCTGTACAGCGTGACAGAGTGTATGCGGGGGTGGTGACGGTGGAAAAGGTCAGAGTTTGGGCCTCTTAGTGTAGCCAGAAAGCCTCCCAATATCATGTAGACCACTGACAGCTTCACACACAATCCTGCAGGCAACTTTGCTTAGTGTATAGTGTCGCATGTCTCCTACTGAACCCCATTAACGGTTGAGTGGTTAAATGTCTGGGTTCCTCTCAGAGATCCCTTCCTCAAAGAATATTTGTAGGTGCCTCAAAAACTCATTAAGCTACTCTTTTAAATTACGTTTCCTGCTCAATGCTGGAGTCAGCAATTCTTTAGCTCCTCTACGGTTCACAGCATTCCTTAAACCCACTGTTCATAAATTGCCTTGGTTACGGGTAAAATACTCTTATTAGGAACTCCTTGGGATATTCTCTGTCATTTTACACAGAGGAACAGAATAATCAATATACTGTGTATTCCAACCCGAAACCGAGAGACAGTGCACGACCCATTTCTAACATTTTGTTGTTTCCCTTTCATTTAGGATGAAGGTTCCATCGGGGGCCAGACCACGTGTCCACACCCAATTTGCCGCTACTCTTTGGCCCCTCACATACTTTTTCTTCCCACTTGAAGCCTCCTCCCCTCTCAAAAAGTCCCATCAATCCTCATTCATCAGGTAATTCTGCCAATGAGCATACTCCTTGCCCTAGGTGAGAGTACTTTGGGGACTGCAGGCTTTCAGGTACATGTGTGGAACAGGGCCCCCATCTTTCTGAAAATAAGATGGATGGATGCAGCGCTGTTCAAAAAACTCTTCCTTAGCCAGAGGTCTGTGTCCTGCCTGGACCCCTGCAAAGTCTGGGTCTAAGATACTCTGCGAATCTCCACGTCTGGAGCTTGGGACCCATGTTTCTAAGTTATGATGCTCTCAAGAGTGAGAAAATAAGGGAATTAGGAACAGAAAATGCAGCAGTCACATGTCTACTGTGATCTCAACTTTGCTCTCTGTATTTCATTTGGACTGTAGGGTAGGCAGTGGGTGAGGAATAGCTCTACTAAGAGGACAAAGTACTTATAAAGGTATTTCTACAGTGCAGTGTGGGGAAGGGGCTCCTGAGAGCTTCACTTCTTTATCTGTGTGATTGTCATATTCTCCCGTATCACTGCACTGCACTTCAGTGGAAAGGAAAAGTCTTAACATATTTGCAGAGTGAGTCAAAGAGTCAGTTATTGCTTTGGCAAAGGAGTTTACTACTATTCCTATAGTGGGAACTCAGAACTGCCCAGTTACAGATTATCCTGAATTCCCTGGCCTACCACCTGCCATTCTGACAATTCTGCAGTTCCGAGTATGATATTTGAATTCCGCTACTTGTAGGAGAGATCGTGTTATCTCTGTAATACAGTAATAGTAACACTTGTTTGGGTAAAGCAGCTTTGCTTGGTCCCCTTCCCACAATTCTTTAGCTGTGCTTTAACAGGAGCCACTGTGGCATATTTAGGACAAGTAGGACATTGTTCAGCTCCTAATAATATTTTGCATCTATTTCTCTTATTTTAGGACACAGTATTCATTAGCCGAGGGTTCAGACTCTCACATTCAGTGATCGGCCCCAAGAAGCTTGGGCGGGCCATGTAATTCCAATCCCCTCTTCCCTCTTCAGTGAGTATTCAAGTTCTCCTTAATTCTAGCTTGTGCGTACATTAAGGGTGGTGTGGGAGGGGGTCCGGAAGGGCTCAGAGGCATGGAAGGAATAGTGCTGCCACCTTCCTGAAAATGCAGGACAGTTCTCTCCGTCTGGGCATTGTAAGAAAGCTCGATATTCTCTCTCTCACCTTGGGCATTGTCTAACCCCTGAATAGTCCCGGCCATGACTCCACCCCTTAACATCCATAACACTCCACACCCTAACATCCAGAATTAGAGCTATTTGTCCCACCTTTTCCTTATGTATATCGTTCCAACACTACTTTACAGAGAAGGATGAAGGCAAGGTCCCTGCTTGGAGACCCTACAATCTCTCTTGACAAGGGAAAGGGAAAGACGTAAAACCCATTATTCCCCTTCCTTTAGTGTTTGGCTGTTGCTTCTTCATCCTCACCCAGAAGAAAGATGCTCGTATTGCCTCCTTTAAAGCAATACCCATTTTATTCGCGAAGGGAGGAGAATTGATACACATATGAGTTAAATACAGATTAGCAGAGCGGAAAAAGGGGTTTGCTACACAGCAGCTGATCCTTCAACTCATTTCCTTTAAGGTTGAGCTCTCTACATCAGCCATTAAAGCATCACTGGCAACTGAAGACCCTTATTTTACCCCAGATCAACCTCATGTTCTGGACTGGGGCTTTCCAGACAACTGAACTTCATCGTCTTCCCCGCAGTGAGTATTCAGAGTCTCAGCCATTCTTCCCTGAGTGTACCTTAGAAATGCTATTTACCTATTTGTACAGGGCTGAAAATGAAAATTTAGAACTACAGCCTGCAACCATTCAGCCTACACCAAACTCTGACTCACTCAGAGCACTGTCTGATCTTTGGCCAGATCCTACAATTCTTGGAACTTGTCTTTTGCCAGCTTGCTAGCACTGACTTATTGATATGTCTGCAGTGTTCATGCAGAGTTCCTTATTCCTTGACTATGGCAGGAGGAAGTACCTCCTTTCCTTTATTGTACGCGTTGCAAATACTATACATGCTTTGGGGCTTGAGATTACTATTATTTTCCGCAATTCCCTACAACTATCTGCTCCAACTGCCCCAGAAGGAAGGACATGCATGACAGTCGCATTTGCCCCTCACTGCCCTCCAATAATGCAAGTTCTCCGGAATATATTGGAGTTTGCTGGTGTCTACCGCAATCCTTTACTTGCTTCTTCTGCCCTCCATGGGCAGAGAAGCTTTGCATGTTCTCTTTCAAAACATGATGGAATTGATGAGTAGTCTGCGGGAAGGAGAGTGGATTCCTACCGCTGTGATGTGCATGTCAAATTTCAGGTCTATACAGGGTATGCAATGCGATTTCTCAGCTTTGGATGAGCATTTAGTTTTCTATTTCTGTCCTTTTAGGATGTGGACTCCAGCATCTGGCCATTGAACAGATCACAGTGTGTTCATTGCCCTGGGAGGCTTCAGTCCAACCATTCGACCCAGAAGGAGGTTTGCTTTAATTTAGAGCAGACCCTCTTCCATTCAGTGAGTACAGGAGATCTACTGTGCAGGTACATCTTTCTTTCTTTTGTGAGGACAGGGGTCCATAAAGGCTCAGGTTAAAGCATGGAATAGAGTTGCCATCTACCCGAAAATGTAAATAGAAGATGATTATGTTGCTCCAGGCATTCTAAGGAGGCACCAAATTCCAGATTCCTCAGGACACTCATCAGATATTTTGTCCCTCCCAGAGGACAGGGAATCAGATTCCCCATCACAGTTACATCCAGTAACTCAGAGCTGAAAATGAAAGTTAAGTGAATTCAGGGTTTAGCAGGGAAGAGGATAAAAAGACAGAGGGATTAGTCCAGTTCCTTATTCTATGTATGGAGGGTGTTGCAACTGCACAACATACTGCATCAAGTGAAGGTGAAAATACATGAAAACGACAAGTTACGTTTCTGGAGATTTATTCTCTCTCGATAAAGAGAGGTGTTTCTACCCCCATACGCAACAGATCATTCAAGAGAGATTTATTCTCCCCCAGTGAACGCTGGGCAGAGGTTTAGACTCCCCAGCAAGGCACTGATCAGATATTTTGTCCCTCCCAGAGGACAGGGAATCAGATTCCCCATCACACAGATATGGCCACCACTGTTGAAGTTCCCACAATGTCTAGCAATGCAGCGTATGAGTTGCAAGAAAGCTTCAGTGCAGTTACGACTTTGAAGTCAGGACAGTCAGGACCCCAAGACCTCATCTATTGCGACAGCGTTACTTCAGAAGGGACAAAGGGAGAGCCTGGAAGTAGAAACACATCAAACAGACTGACCCTGGGCTTATTGTCCCCTGCAGGTGTGTGCACCAAAGAGAGACTTCAGGTGCTCCCAAATGCATATCTGTGCTCTCTCTCTCAAGGAGCGACACTGCTGGCCATAATGAGGAGGAGAGAAAGACTCAGCAACTACCTGAGGCAATTCCAACAAAAACATTAGTATCAATGCAACATCTGTTCAGTCTGAACCTCTCAACTAGTATCTCAGGTATCTCTGCTGAGGGAAATTACAGCATTGTCTGTGAACTTCTGCCCAAAGATCAGGGAGCGTGGAGGGGAACTGTGAACCCACTGAACTTACATGGGGACTATGGGTGTCCCCAAAGGAAGATGAGGCAAGAGAGATCAGGAGGAGGAGGAGAGAAGTGAAAAGTAAAAACACGTCAACTCTTAAATGAGTTTGGATTTTCATTATGGTTCTCAATAACCACACTGCAGTAAGTAGACAATCCTCTGGCACTCGCAGCTTATTGCGCTCCACTCTTATATAATAACCACCTGTGCAGCTTGCCCTGTGATCGTTACAAGTCTTGTAGTGGAGGTAAGCTATCTGGTCAAACTGCACACAGACACACACACTGCCGCATTGTCAGCTTAGGGCGTCCTATCTGACAGAAAAGGAGTACTTGTGGCACCTTACACGGCTGCTACTCTGAAACCTATCTGATAGAGATGTCAGCTGGCAGCCAGGCTCAGGGTACAGGCTGGCTAAACCTTGCAAATGGTTATTGAACACCCAAGGTATGTTGTATCTTTTCCTCACGTTACCCCTTGTATTCCGTAATTGCAAAGAAATATTAAACAGTGCCGAGTTGCAAGAGTTCCACCAAACAGAGTTCTAGAATATTGTACATTCCTTTCCTTTTTTGCTTTGTACAGAACCACTGAGAAAGGCTGAATTTCCTCATCACCAGATGTATTGATCTAGGAAAAGACACCCGTGCTGATGTTAGAACAGCTGCTTCCCAGCTCACAGGTAAGAGTAAGATGGGTTTCAAAAACCTCTCTTTTTTGCTCACCACCTTCTCTTTTCTTCTATTTTAGCGATTAACCTCTCAGCCTCCATCACACAGACAACATCTCCCACATCCTCCCTGCACTTTCTCCCCAGTCCCAGGGATGATCGTATGAGCATAATGATGTCCTTGATATTTTAAATGATATGTCAATATGAAAGAAATATGTCTTTAATATGAAAGAAATGAGAGCATATAAAGTGTCAAAGAGAAGATGGAAAAATAACTGGAAGTTTTGGGTTGCTTTCTAGGTTCCATGTTTGTCCAAAATAGAATATTTATCAGGCTGGAAACAAACGTCTGGAAATGCATCCACGAGACCACATGCCATCAGGGTCCAGCGTCATCATTAGGAAACAACTCCTACGAGACCTCATATTTGGCAAATATCCATGGGAAACATCTCCTATAAGACCACATACAATCAGCCGTAGCTGATAGAGGTTTCATCTATTGGAAACATCTCCTGTGAGATCTTGCACCACTGGGCTATATTTCCATCAGGAGAAAGCTCTCCTGGGAGACTCCATATCATCGACTGCAATATCATCCACTGAAAAGTTATATACGTTTCTTCTACTGTCAACTTCCTGGGATTAAGAACTGTCTCCTGTTTCGTACTGCACTGAGCACATCATTGAACAAAATAAAATAATTCATTTTACTTCTTTCTTTGGTTTCTGTCTCTCTCTCCTACGGGAGAATCAGCCTTCTCCATTATTTGCTCTCTCTCAGCATGATGGTGCGGAACCTGTAAGAATGCAGGAGCGGACCCACCTTCTGCTCCTCCTCTTTCCGGTACGTCATACCAGCTGTAAATATCTTCCTGGTATAACGGACTGGACCATGCTGCCCTACTTGCGCTGCTTGACTGGAGGTACTTTCTCCTTCAGCAGGCCTGCTGCTATTTTTAAACAGGCAAACAATTTCAGATTTCCTTTCCCTTGTCCCATCACACATGGCTGTTCCCAGACAACTGCTTGCAGATTGGGGCAGCTCCCTCCCTGGGCAAGTCATTACTCCGAACAGACACAGGAACATTTCCTTTACTGCCACAATTGTCCACACTCGTTAACAGGTAAGGTAGAGGGATACTCGTGGTCTACTAAGCTTGCCTTCCCAAACTCCTGATCAGACAAAGCCATCAGCTCACAAGGCTGCCTAGGCTCATCTGAACTTTATTAGCCTTTCTCTTCCTTATCCCAGCACTCCTGGCTCTTTACAGACAAATAGTGGGAGACTGGGGCAGCCTCCTTAACAGGCACGTTGCCACTCCCAACAGACAAACAACTGGAGACATTTTCTCCCCCGGATAAACTGCTCTTTTTCCCAAACAGGGGCTCATCCTACTGGGCTACTTCAAGCAAATTACTTTTACCTTCTTCAGGTTCGCTTTTACAAACTTTACTTGCCAACAATCCATCACCCACCAAAAATCTACTCTTGCCTTCCTAAGTTAGGTCTTCGACCTGGTCATACACACACATACCCCTTCACAAAGCTCCCTGATACATACAGATAATACAGAGGATTCACATTCATACTTTTTCTGGGGCTGCGTTTTGACATTACCCTGATAAAACGTAGCTTTAATATCATTCCCAATCAAAGGATCTCTTGGCAATAACTTCCTTACACCTACTACAACTTCATGTTTCATACCATTCCATTCAGGGTGGATTTTGGTTAAAGGCACACTCACAGTAAACTCATAAAGGATTACAATATTCACACTCTTATCTGCTAAGTAATCTTCTTCTCTGACAAGATCTGCTTTAACTAGAGTGATGTTAGAAGCTGTAACTTGCCCATTGATTTTTACATTCTTTAGGAATTTCCTATTACCACACGGATACATAAGACGGGCACTATTTATGGGGTTACCTCCTCCTGAGCTGACAGTAACAGCATTTCATAAAAGGTGGCAGTGGTGGGGTATATTTGGTTACCCTCTTTCTGGTCAAAGTCCTTTAGCAGATTTTTCAGTTCTTGATCAGTGGCTTTCTTCTTAAAGGATAAAGTCCTTTGTGAGCACAAATCTTCCCGGGCTTGCAGCTGTGATTGTGGATCACTCATTCTGACTAACTTTAACCTTTAACACTCTCCGTATCAAATTTCAAATTTGGAAAAGTGTGGGGTTCTGATCCAAAAGCCAAATGATCTTCTTCTAGGATATAGAGATTCAGGCCTTTCTGTAAAGGCCTATACTCTAAGAATGTAGGTTGATGTTTATCATTTAGCTAGTAATAGAGGTATACAAGAAAGAATCCGTGTAAGGGCCTTCTCTCACTCTGACAGTCTGAGGCCCTGTTCTTAGGCCAATGCCTTTGGCTAAGCAGCAGAGGCAGCCATAAGCTGCGAAGCGTACAGTCACATCCTCACATTCCAAACGAGACAATCTGGGGCTGTTAGGAAGGTGATCTGATCTATCACCTCCAGAGAAAGGGAAGAGCCTACAAGATGTAAAAGGAAATTTAGGTTGGTAGTTTTCTGTCTGGTAAAAACTCACTTATCAATAGACACAGTCTTTATAGATGTTGTTGTGAAATCCTCACTTCTGTATTGTTTTGTGATTATAGTTCCCACTTCGCTATTGTTTATTGGCACCATCTCTCTCTCTGGTTCTGTGATTGTTTCTGTCTGCTGTATAATTAATTTTGCTGGGCGTAAACTGATTAAGGTGGTGGGATATAATTGGTTAGGTAATCATGTTACAGTATGGTAGGATTGGTTAGTTAAATTTCAGAAGACTGATTGGTTAAGGTATAGCTAAGAATATTACTATATAAACTAGGGGCAAACAGGAAGTGAGTTGGGATTCAAAAATAAGGAAAAAGGAACTTGGATTTAAGCTTGCTGGAAGTTCACCCCAATAAACATTGAATTGTTTGCACCTTCGGACTTTGGGTATTCTTGCTCCCTGTTCATGTGAGAAGGACCAGGGAAGTGAGAGAGTGAAGGAATAAGCTCTCGGAACATTGTGGATCCTGCTGACTGCACCAGTATGACCCAGTTTGCCTAGGGCATCCCGCACTGGAAATGCCCAGGGCAAGGCAGGCTGCAAAAGGGAGAGAAGATACTTCCAAGACTGGTGGGTAACATTGACCTTAAACTCCCCAACCACTCACAAACAGTTCTTCTCATCTCCCACACTGGTTATCAAGTAGCAGAAAAGAAATCACACAGCCCCCTTTTTTGCATTCCAGTTCTCTGGCTCCCAATCAGCACCTAGGTCCAGGACAGAGAAAACATAAGAACAGCCAGACTGGGTCAGACAAAAGGTCCATCTAGCCCAGGATCCTGTAACCTATTTTCAAGCCCAGTATCCTGTAACCTGTAACAAAATGTCCTAAGCAGGTGCTTTACTGAAAAAGACAAAGTAGATCATTGAAAAATCATCTGTAGTCTCTCCCTGGGGCACAGGGCACCGATGTTAAGTCATTTCAACGAGTCCCACTCAGTCGAAGCAGAACCATAAAAAGAACAGGAGTACTTGTGGCACCTTACAGACTAACCAATTTATTTGAGCATGAGCTTTCGTGAGCTACAGCTCACTTCATCGGATGCATACCGTGGAAACTGCAGCAGACTTTATATATACACAGAAAATATGAAACAATACCTCCTCCCACCCCACTGTCCTGCTGGTAATAGCTTATCTAAAGTGATCATCAGGTTGGGCCAGGAGAGTGAGTTTGTGTGTGTATGGGGGTGGGGGGGATGTGAGAAAACCTGGATTTGTGCTGGAAATGGCCCACCTTGATTATCATGCACATTGTAGGGAGAATGGTCATTTTGGATGAGCTGTTACCAGCAGGATAGTGAGTTTGTGTGTGTGGTTTTTGGGAGGGGGGTGAGGGGGTGAGAGAACCTGGATTTGAGCAGGAAACGGTCCAACTTGATTATCATGCACATTGTGTAAAGAGTTGTCACTTTGGATGGGCTATCACCAGCAGGAGAGTGAATTTGTGTGGGGGGGTGGAGGGTGAGAAAACCTGGATTTGTGCTGGAAATGGCCCAACCTGATGATCACTTTAGATAAGCTATTACCAGCAGGACAGTGGGGTGGGAGGAGGTATTGTTTCATATTCTCTGTGTATATATAAAGTCTGCTGCAGTTTCCACGGTATGCATCCGATGAAGTGAGCTGTAGCTCACGAAAGCTCAGGTTCAAATAAATTGGTTAGTCTCTAAGGTGCCACAAGTACTCCTTTTCTTTTTGCGAATACAGACTAACACGGCTGTTACTCTGAAACCTGTCATAAAAAGAACCCAGCTCTCCTGATTCTCCTGTTCTATCCTCCTCTCTAGAGCTACCTCTCATCCCTTATGGGATGAACTACTTCTACTGAGAAAAAGGGCTGACTGCAGACACACACCAGAGATGCCAGCTGTTAGCCAAGCAGGGGAAGCAGAACTCTGGATCTTCAGCTCCAAAAATAGGCCCCTGTCACTTGAGCAAAAAGAGAATTACCACCAGTTCTCCCTAAAATTGGAGCTTTGATTTATCTTTTGGGGCTAGTCTCTAGAGAGGGCATATCATCACAAACAAATGGGCAGGGCAGGCAGGGATGCACACATACATAACAGCCACTACCTCACCCCCTTTTGGGGACTTAACACCTGGTTGTCATAGCAATTGCGCCACAGCCTTCATTGTGACTTCCTCCAGCCCAAGCAAAGCTATTGAGGCAACGAACAAAAGTCAGTGCTCAACTTGGCCTCAGAGAGAGACAGTTGGTGCTGTGCTGTACTGCAGCAATTCTGACCATTTCTATTACTTTGGATTCAAGATTTGGCACTCAGACCTCAGAAGTAAGTGCATTTTTTCATGTACCCAACATAATAGAACTGTGTGAGTTTTTTATGACTGCAGTTGTGGGGCCACAGGGGTTTCAGCCTACTCCTTCTTCGTGGGCATTAGATAGATTATTCCTGTACCTTTGAACCGAGATGATTCCAAACAAAAACAAAGCTAACAAAGGAAAGCCTGGAAAGACTCTTAACTGAGTATGGCAGGAATTATAGATAGAATGTCAACTGAGATGCTGAATCAAACAGCAGCTTTGACTTTCCAGACATTTCAGGCATACCTGAACATTACTTGGGGTCTAACTTACACCTGTGATTTCAACTCCTTCCGTCATGGGGGTTTTAACATGGATCATTTGTTGTTTGGGTGGCTATTTTCATTGTAGTTAGTGCTGGGGCTTGAGAGCCAGACGTCTGAGATCTCGTCCCCACCTTTGCCACTGGCCTGCTTTCAATACTGATCTGGCCAATATAAAGAGCAGTGTTCTTGGGATCAATCCCCTAATCCACTCAGTTCCCTCAGTGCAGAGTACTCCACCGTCACATTGGCTCACTGGGTTTGTTTGCTGGGAAGAACCTTAAACATGACTTAATCAGATCCTTAAACCAGAGGGATATTGTAGGAGATACGGGAACAGTTTTCAGGCCATGGTCAGCTGCAGAGATCACCTCATGCCTCAAATGAATTCCTTTGCCCTGTCACTAATTAGATGAGTACCAACCCGAAAAACAGCCCTATCTTCAAAAGACAGTACTAATCCTCTGTCTAGCCACTGATCCTAAATATATATATATATATATATATATATATAGCACCAATCACCACAACATCTCTCTAGCCATCTATCAAACTAGGGAAGTATTATTTACCTCTTCACATAACACAAGAAAAAGGAGTCACCCAATTAAATTAATAGGCAGTAGATCTAAAACAAAATGAAATACTTCTTCACACAATGCATAGTCAACCTGTGGAACTCATTGCCAAGGGATGTTGTGAAGGCCAACAGGATAACTGCGTTCAAAAAAAGAATTAGATAAATTCATGGAGGATAAGTCCATCAATGGCTATTAGCCAAGATGGTCAGGGACTCAATCCCCATGCTCCGGGTATCCTAAACGTCAGGCTGCTTGCTAGAAGCTGGGACTGTAAACACTTGAAATTGCCCAGTAATGTTCATTCCTTCTGAAGCATCTGGCACTGGTCACTTTCAGAAGACAAGATACTCCCATTGTCACATCATCTCTCTTTAACCGCATGGAAGATTTCCCTAACGTCTAATGTAAATGTCTCTATTTTTATTCAGTTAAGGTCTGAGGACCCATTAGTGGACGATGGACTACCTGAAGTCAATGCTGGATTCTTGGTAAGAAGATAAGAGAAGTTTTACATTGTACACGCTGTACAGCGTGACAGAGTGTATGCGGGGGTGGTGACGGTGGAAAAGGTCAGAGTTTGGGCCTCTTAGTGTAGCCAGAAAGCCTCCCAATATCATGTAGACCACTGACAGCTTCACACACAATCCTGCAGGCAACTTTGCTTAGTGTATAGTGTCGCATGTCTCCTACTGAACCCCATTAACGGTTGAGTGGTTAAATGTCTGGGTTCCTCTCAGAGATCCCTTCCTCAAAGAATATTTGTAGGTGCCTCAAAAACTCATTAAGCTACTCTTTTAAATTACGTTTCCTGCTCAATGCTGGAGTCAGCAATTCTTTAGCTCCTCTACGGTTCACAGCATTCCTTAAACCCACTGTTCATAAATTGCCTTGGTTACGGGTAAAATACTCTTATTAGGAACTCCTTGGGATATTCTCTGTCATTTTACACAGAGGAACAGAATAATCAATATACTGTGTATTCCAACCCGAAACCGAGAGACAGTGCACGACCCATTTCTAACATTTTGTTGTTTCCCTTTCATTTAGGATGAAGGTTCCATCGGGGGCCAGACCACGTGTCCACACCCAATTTGCCGCTACTCTTTGGCCCCTCACATACTTTTTCTTCCCACTTGAAGCCTCCTCCCCTCTCAAAAAGTCCCATCAATCCTCATTCATCAGGTAATTCTGCCAATGAGCATACTCCTTGCCCTAGGTGAGAGTACTTTGGGGACTGCAGGCTTTCAGGTACATGTGTGGAACAGGGCCCCCATCTTTCTGAAAATAAGATGGATGGATGCAGCGCTGTTCAAAAAACTCTTCCTTAGCCAGAGGTCTGTGTCCTGCCTGGACCCCTGCAAAGTCTGGGTCTAAGATACTCTGCGAATCTCCACGTCTGGAGCTTGGGACCCATGTTTCTAAGTTATGATGCTCTCAAGAGTGAGAAAATAAGGGAATTAGGAACAGAAAATGCAGCAGTCACATGTCTACTGTGATCTCAACTTTGCTCTCTGTATTTCATTTGGACTGTAGGGTAGGCAGTGGGTGAGGAATAGCTCTACTAAGAGGACAAAGTACTTATAAAGGTATTTCTACAGTGCAGTGTGGGGAAGGGGCTCCTGAGAGCTTCACTTCTTTATCTGTGTGATTGTCATATTCTCCCGTATCACTGCACTGCACTTCAGTGGAAAGGAAAAGTCTTAACATATTTGCAGAGTGAGTCAAAGAGTCAGTTATTGCTTTGGCAAAGGAGTTTACTACTATTCCTATAGTGGGAACTCAGAACTGCCCAGTTACAGATTATCCTGAATTCCCTGGCCTACCACCTGCCATTCTGACAATTCTGCAGTTCCGAGTATGATATTTGAATTCCGCTACTTGTAGGAGAGATCGTGTTATCTCTGTAATACAGTAATAGTAACACTTGTTTGGGTAAAGCAGCTTTGCTTGGTCCCCTTCCCACAATTCTTTAGCTGTGCTTTAACAGGAGCCACTGTGGCATATTTAGGACAAGTAGGACATTGTTCAGCTCCTAATAATATTTTGCATCTATTTCTCTTATTTTAGGACACAGTATTCATTAGCCGAGGGTTCAGACTCTCACATTCAGTGATCGGCCCCAAGAAGCTTGGGCGGGCCATGTAATTCCAATCCCCTCTTCCCTCTTCAGTGAGTATTCAAGTTCTCCTTAATTCTAGCTTGTGCGTACATTAAGGGTGGTGTGGGAGGGGGTCCGGAAGGGCTCAGAGGCATGGAAGGAATAGTGCTGCCACCTTCCTGAAAATGCAGGACAGTTCTCTCCGTCTGGGCATTGTAAGAAAGCTCGATATTCTCTCTCTCACCTTGGGCATTGTCTAACCCCTGAATAGTCCCGGCCATGACTCCACCCCTTAACATCCATAACACTCCACACCCTAACATCCAGAATTAGAGCTATTTGTCCCACCTTTTCCTTATGTATATCGTTCCAACACTACTTTACAGAGAAGGATGAAGGCAAGGTCCCTGCTTGGAGACCCTACAATCTCTCTTGACAAGGGAAAGGGAAAGACGTAAAACCCATTATTCCCCTTCCTTTAGTGTTTGGCTGTTGCTTCTTCATCCTCACCCAGAAGAAAGATGCTCGTATTGCCTCCTTTAAAGCAATACCCATTTTATTCGCGAAGGGAGGAGAATTGATACACATATGAGTTAAATACAGATTAGCAGAGCGGAAAAAGGGGTTTGCTACACAGCAGCTGATCCTTCAACTCATTTCCTTTAAGGTTGAGCTCTCTACATCAGCCATTAAAGCATCACTGGCAACTGAAGACCCTTATTTTACCCCAGATCAACCTCATGTTCTGGACTGGGGCTTTCCAGACAACTGAACTTCATCGTCTTCCCCGCAGTGAGTATTCAGAGTCTCAGCCATTCTTCCCTGAGTGTACCTTAGAAATGCTATTTACCTATTTGTACAGGGCTGAAAATGAAAATTTAGAACTACAGCCTGCAACCATTCAGCCTACACCAAACTCTGACTCACTCAGAGCACTGTCTGATCTTTGGCCAGATCCTACAATTCTTGGAACTTGTCATTTGCCAGCTTGCTAGCACTGACTTATTGATATGTCTGCAGTGTTCATGCAGAGTTCCTTATTCCTTGACTATGGCAGGAGGAAGTACCTCCTTTCCTTTATTGTACGCGTTGCAAATACTATACATGCTTTGGGGCTTGAGATTACTATTATTTTCCGCAATTCCCTACAACTATCTGCTCCAACTGCCCCAGAAGGAAGGACATGCATGACAGTCGCATTTGCCCCTCACTGCCCTCCAATAATGCAAGTTCTCCGGAATATATTGGAGTTTGCTGGTGTCTACCGCAATCCTTTACTTGCTTCTTCTGCCCTCCATGGGCAGAGAAGCTTTGCATGTTCTCTTTCAAAACATGATGGAATTGATGAGTAGTCTGCGGGAAGGAGAGTGGATTCCTACCGCTGTGATGTGCATGTCAAATTTCAGGTCTATACAGGGTATGCAATGCGATTTCTCAGCTTTGGATGAACATTTAGTTTTCTATTTCTGTCCTTTTAGGATGTGGACTCCAGCATCTGGCCATTGAACAGATCACAGTGTGTTCATTGCCCTGGGAGGCTTCAGTCCAACCATTCGACCCAGAAGGAGGTTTGCTTTAATTTAGAGCAGACCCTCTTCCATTCAGTGAGTACAGGAGATCTACTGTGCAGGTACATCTTTCTTTCTTTTGTGAGGACAGGGGTCCATAAAGGCTCAGGTTAAAGCATGGAATAGAGTTGCCATCTACCCGAAAATGTAAATAGAAGATGATTATGTTGCTCCAGGCATTCTAAGGAGGCACCAAATTCCAGATTCCTCAGGACACTCATCAGATATTTTGTCCCTCCCAGAGGACAGGGAATCAGATTCCCCATCACAGTTACATCCAGTAACTCAGAGCTGAAAATGAAAGTTAAGTGAATTCAGGGTTTAGCAGGGAAGAGGATAAAAAGACAGAGGGATTAGTCCAGTTCCTTATTCTATGTATGGAGGGTGTTGCAACTGCACAACATACTGCATCAAGTGAAGGTGAAAATACATGAAAACGACAAGTTACGTTTCTGGAGATTTATTCTCTCTCGATAAAGAGAGGTGTTTCTACCCCCATACGCAACAGATCATTCAAGAGAGATTTATTCTCCCCCAGTGAACGCTGGGCAGAGGTTTAGACTCCCCAGCAAGGCACTGATCAGATATTTTGTCCCTCCCAGAGGACAGGGAATCAGATTCCCCATCACACAGATATGGCCACCACTGTTGAAGTTCCCACAATGTCTAGCAATGCAGCGTATGAGTTGCAAGAAAGCTTCAGTGCAGTTACGACTTTGAAGTCAGGACAGTCAGGACCCCAAGACCTCATCTATTGCGACAGCGTTACTTCAGAAGGGACAAAGGGAGAGCCTGGAAGTAGAAACACATCAAACAGACTGACCCTGGGCTTATTGTCCCCTGCAGGTGTGTGCACCAAAGAGAGACTTCAGGTGCTCCCAAATGCATATCTGTGCTCTCTCTCTCAAGGAGCGACACTGCTGGCCATAATGAGGAGGAGAGAAAGACTCAGCAACTACCTGAGGCAATTCCAACAAAAACATTAGTATCAATGCAACATCTGTTCAGTCTGAACCTCTCAACTAGTATCTCAGGTATCTCTGCTGAGGGAAATTACAGCATTGTCTGTGAACTTCTGCCCAAAGATCAGGGAGCGTGGAGGGGAACTGTGAACCCACTGAACTTACATGGGGACTATGGGTGTCCCCAAAGGAAGATGAGGCAAGAGAGATCAGGAGGAGGAGGAGAGAAGTGAAAAGTAAAAACACGTCAACTCTTAAATGAGTTTGGATTTTCATTATGGTTCTCAATAACCACACTGCAGTAAGTAGACAATCCTCTGGCACTCGCAGCTTATTGCGCTCCACTCTTATATAATAACCACCTGTGCAGCTTGCCCTGTGATCGTTACAAGTCTTGTAGTGGAGGTAAGCTATCTGGTCAAACTGCACACAGACACACACACTGCCGCATTGTCAGCTTAGGGCGTCCTATCTGACAGAAAAGGAGTACTTGTGGCACCTTACACGGCTGCTACTCTGAAACCTATCTGATAGAGATGTCAGCTGGCAGCCAGGCTCAGGGTACAGGCTGGCTAAACCTTGCAAATGGTTATTGAACACCCAAGGTATGTTGTATCTTTTCCTCATGTTACCCCTTGTATTCCGTAATTGCAAAGAAATATTAAACAGTGCCGAGTTGCAAGAGTTCCACCAAACAGAGTTCTAGAATATTGTACATTCCTTTCCTTTTTTGCTTTGTACAGAACCACTGAGAAAGGCTGAATTTCCTCATCACCAGATGTATTGATCTAGGAAAAGACACCCGTGCTGATGTTAGAACAGCTGCTTCCCAGCTCACAGGTAAGAGTAAGATGGGTTTCAAAAACCTCTCTTTTTTGCTCACCACCTTCTCTTTTCTTCTATTTTAGCGATTAACCTCTCAGCCTCCATCACACAGACAACATCTCCCACATCCTCCCTGCACTTTCTCCCCAGTCCCAGGGATGATCGTATGAGCATAATGATGTCCTTGATATTTTAAATGATATGTCAATATGAAAGAAATATGTCTTTAATATGAAAGAAATGAGAGCATATAAAGTGTCAAAGAGAAGATGGAAAAATAACTGGAAGTTTTGGGTTGCTTTCTAGGTTCCATGTTTGTCCAAAATAGAATATTTATCAGGCTGGAAACAAACGTCTGGAAATGCATCCACGAGACCACATGCCATCAGGGTCCAGCGTCATCATTAGGAAACAACTCCTACGAGACCTCATATTTGGCAAATATCCATGGGAAACATCTCCTATAAGACCACATACAATCAGCCGTAGCTGATAGAGGTTTCATCTATTGGAAACATCTCCTGTGAGATCTTGCACCACTGGGCTATATTTCCATCAGGAGAAAGCTCTCCTGGGAGACTCCATATCATCGACTGCAATATCATCCACTGAAAAGTTATATACGTTTCTTCTACTGTCAACTTCCTGGGATTAAGAACTGTCTCCTGTTTCGTACTGCACTGAGCACATCATTGAACAAAATAAAATAATTCATTTTACTTCTTTCTTTGGTTTCTGTCTCTCTCTCCTACGGGAGAATCAGCCTTCTCCATTATTTGCTCTCTCTCAGCATGATGGTGCGGAACCTGTAAGAATGCAGGAGCGGACCCACCTTCTGCTCCTCCTCTTTCCGGTACGTCATACCAGCTGTAAATATCTTCCTGGTATAACGGACTGGACCATGCTGCCCTACTTGCGCTGCTTGACTGGAGGTACTTTCTCCTTCAGCAGGCCTGCTGCTATTTTTAAACAGGCAAACAATTTCAGATTTCCTTTCCCTTGTCCCATCACACATGGCTGTTCCCAGACAACTGCTTGCAGATTGGGGCAGCTCCCTCCCTGGGCAAGTCATTACTCCGAACAGACACAGGAACATTTCCTTTACTGCCACAATTGTCCACACTCGTTAACAGGTAAGGTAGAGGGATACTCGTGGTCTACTAAGCTTGCCTTCCCAAACTCCTGATCAGACAAAGCCATCAGCTCACAAGGCTGCCTAGGCTCATCTGAACTTTATTAGCCTTTCTCTTCCTTATCCCAGCACTCCTGGCTCTTTACAGACAAATAGTGGGAGACTGGGGCAGCCTCCTTAACAGGCACGTTGCCACTCCCAACAGACAAACAACTGGAGACATTTTCTCCCCCGGATAAACTGCTCTTTTTCCCAAACAGGGGCTCATCCTACTGGGCTACTTCAAGCAAATTACTTTTACCTTCTTCAGGTTCGCTTTTACAAACTTTACTTGCCAACAATCCATCACCCACCAAAAATCTACTCTTGCCTTCCTAAGTTAGGTCTTCGACCTGGTCATACACACACATACCCCTTCACAAAGCTCCCTGATACATACAGATAATACAGAGGATTCACATTCATACTTTTTCTGGGGCTGCGTTTTGACATTACCCTGATAAAACGTAGCTTTAATATCATTCCCAATCAAAGGATCTCTTGGCAATAACTTCCTTACACCTACTACAACTTCATGTTTCATACCATTCCATTCAGGGTGGATTTTGGTTAAAGGCACACTCACAGTAAACTCATAAAGGATTACAATATTCACACTCTTATCTGCTAAGTAATCTTCTTCTCTGACAAGATCTGCTTTAACTAGAGTGATGTTAGAAGCTGTAACTTGCCCATTGATTTTTACATTCTTTAGGAATTTCCTATTACCACACGGATACATAAGATGGGCACTATTTATGGGGTTACCTCCTCCTGAGCTCACAGTAACAGCATTTCATAAAAGGTGGCAGTGGTGGGGTATATTTGGTTACCCTCTTTCTGGTCAAAGTCCTTTAGCAGATTTTTCAGTTCTTGATCAGTGGCTTTCTTCTTAAAGGATAAAGTCCTTTGTGAGCACAAATCTTCCCGGGCTTGCAGCTGTGATTGTGGATCACTCATTCTGACTAACTTTAACCTTTAACACTCTCCGTATCAAATTTCAAATTTGGAATAGCGTGGGGTTCTGATCCAAAACCCAAATGATCTGGTTCTGTGGATCCTGCTGATTGCACCAATGTGACCCGGTTTGCCGAGGGCATCCCGCACTGGAAATGCCCAGGGCAGGGCAGGCTGCAAAAGGGAGAGAAGATACTCCCAAGACTGGTGGGTAACATTGACGTTAAACTCCCCAACCACCCACAAACAGTTCTTCTCATCCCCCACACTGGTTATCAAGAAGCAGAAAAGTAATCACACAGCCCCCTTTATTGCATTCCAGTTCTCTGGCTCCCAATCAGCACCTCGGTCCAGTACAGAGAAAACACAAGAACAGCCATACTGGGTCAGACCAAAGGTCCATCTAGCCCAGTATCCTGTCTTTCAACAGTGGCCAATGCCAGGTGCCCCAAAGGGAATGAACAGAACATTCAAGTGATCCATCCCCTGTGGCCCATTCCCTGCTTCTGGCAAACAGGGGCTAGAGACACCATCTCTGCCCATCCTGGCTAATAGCCATTGATGGACCGTTCCTCCATGAATTTATCTAGTTCTTTTTTAAACCCTGTTATAGTCTTTGCCTTCACAACATTCTCTGGCAAAGCGTTCCACGGACTGACTTTGCATTGTGTGAAAAAATACTTATTTACTTTCTCCACACCAGTCATGAACTCAACCATATCCCCCCTTAGTCGTCTTTTTTCCAAGCTGAAAAATCTCAGTCTTATTAATCTCTTCTCATGTGGAAGCTAATCATTTTTGTTGCCCTTTTCTGAACCTTTTCGAATTCCAATATATCTTTTTTGAGAGGGGCGACCACATCTGCAAGCAGTATTCAATATGTGGGCATAACATGGATTTATATAGAGGCAATATGATATTTTCTGTCTTATTATCTATCCCTTTCTTAATGATTCCCAACATTCTGTTCACTTTTTTGACTGCCACTCCAAATTGAGTGGATGTTTTCAGAGAACTATCCACAATGACTCCAACATCTCTTTCTTGAGCGGTAACAGCTAATTTAGACCCCCTCATTTTATTTGTATAGTTGGGATTATTTTTTCCAATGTGCATTACTTCGCATTTATCAACATTTAATTTCATCTGCCATTTTGTTGTCCAGTCACCCAGTTTTGAGAGATCCTTTTGTAGCTCTTCACGGTCTTCCTGGGACTGAACTATCTTGAGTAGTTTGTATCATCTGCAAATTTTGCCACCTCACTGTTTACCTCTTTTTCCAGATCATTTATGAATATGTTGAATAGGACTGGTCCCAGTACAGACCCCTGAGGGACATCCCTATTTACTTGTCTAGACTCTGAAAACTGACCATTTATTCCTACTCTTTATTTCCTATCCTTTAACCAGTTACCAGTCCATGAGAAGACCTTCCCTATTATCCCAGGACAGCTTTAGAAGTTATTTAAAAAACTCTTCTCACATATACAAAGTGTTCTTCTGACCCCAAAGGGTCATCCACATTACCAGGTCAGTATAGGTTTGGATCTTACCCAAAATACCACATTGCCAGTCAATTGTTTAGTGCCTAAAACTAAAGGTTTATTAGAAAGAAAGAAAGAAAGAAAGAAAGAAAGAAAGAAAGAAAGAAAGAAAGAAAGAAAGAAAGAAAGAAAGAAAGAAAGAAAGAAAGAAAGAAAGAAAGAAAGAAAGATGTTAAATGGTAAAGCAATCACATACATACAAAGATTCAAAGTCCATGTATCAGGTTCTGAGCAGTATTGGTCAGTTTGCTGGCTTGAAAGTCTCTCTGGAGTAGATCCACAGCTTGTATGGGTCATTCAGTCCTTTGTTCAGAGCTTCAGTTTGTAGCAAAGTTCCTCCAGAGGTAAGGAGCAGGAATGAAGACAAAATGGAGAAGATGCAGCTGCCTTTTATAATCTTTTGCCATGCAGCTTGTATTTTCTTTGTTCCAAACACAAGTTGCCTAGCACATGGCCTGGAAGCCTGAGAGTTCTGTCCATAGGCATATCCTTGCATGCCTTGCATAGGGTGTATCCCTTGCCTTCTCTCAATGGGTCAATTGTATAGCTGATGTCTTTGATGGGGCATCAAGCAGGCTAGGCCGTGCTAATGTCAATCTGTCTGGGCGTGTCACCCAGTCACACAGCACAAGTTGGAAATACAGACATCCCTTACATATTTATAACTCATAATACAAAGGTGATACAAATATATAAACAAGATTATCATACTGGGCAAATTATAACATTTTTGCAGATACCTCACATGGTATATCTGGAACAACTTATTGCCATTTTACAATATTGGTATTCATGATATCCTAAAGGGTCTCCCATATCCCACACAGCATCACATAAACACGTATCCTATGCCAAAAAAACTCATTCCCAGCAACCAAAACCAATTCAACTGCCTCCCACCCCAAAAGAAAAAAATCCCTCACTCCCAGCAACCAATACCAATTCAATATTTCCTCTCCCTCCTGGCACCCCAAAGACCAAGAACAATGCAATACCACCCCAAAAACTCACCCTCTGTTGCAAAACCCACTTTTAGTTTCCCTGTAATTATTTGGAGGCTCATCTTCATGGCCACATCCTGGGCTACTTGCTACTCTTCACTGCTTCACCAGGTCTGAGGAAGCCATCACGCACTTGTCATCCACCCTCCCTGCAAGCCAGGAGACAGCTACTGCTGCAGGGATCATCCTGAGCTCAGCCAGGCTCTTCAAATTCCCCATCAGGACTCAGGGGAGAGAGGGGCAGCCCTTCACCACTACCACCCCCCAAGGTTGCTGTGAGGATCCACTCTGCACAGGCTCAGGCAGCTTCACTCTCTGGCTCCAGCTCCTGCAGTGCATTCTAGAGCAATCTGAGGTCCTGGCACCACGAATGTGGGGCAGCAAATGTTGCTTCCCAGAACATTCACTGCAGGATGGAGAGAAGGGAGGGGCCCACAGTTCTTGAGATTTAAAGAGACAGGCCTCTCCTTCAATATACAGAGGAGAATTTTAAAAACAGACAAGGGCATTGGCTGGCAGGTGCTTCCCAGGAGATTTCTCTGTATCTGATCCTGGATTAATGTTGCTCTTTGACTTTTAAGTCACAGTTTCACCCTCACCCAGTCAGCTGTCAGTTCATTGCTTTATAGAGTGTTGTAGCCTCTCTCACATCCAGGATTGCACCCAGATGCCATTATAAGGCGGATTTGGAACAACCTTGTACATTTAAAACAAAGCCTCCAAGCACTTTCAGATTTTTAGAGTTGGTAGCTAGTATCTGTTCTGAAAATTAACTACATAAATTTGCCTCTATGACAGGTTGTACCAGGCCTGGAAGCCCTGTTGGAGGCTTCATAGCCCCACCAAATCCCACCCCAGGAAAAAGCAGTTGAGGTGGGTCCTCCAGCCTGCCCAGAGAGGCTGTGGGGAAGCAGCCAATCAGAGAGAGGCTACAGGGAGGATCCTATCAGAGCCCAGCAGTTTCATATAAAAGGAGCTGCTGGATAGAGCAGATTCAGTTTCTGGCTGGAGCTAGAGGAGTAGGAATGCTGCTCCTGGCTGGTTGCAACAGTTGCAGTACCTGGACAGAGCAGTTTGCTGCCTGAAACCAGGGAGCAAGGACTATGCTCTTGGCCGGCTGTAGGCGCTGCAGGGCTTGACAGATCACTTGTTGGCTGGAGCGAGGCAAGCAGAAAGAAAATGGGGCTGAGATGGGAAGTGGCCCAGGTAAATGCAGCAGCAAGCAGTTAAAGGGAAACAGCAGGTGGCTTCTACTTATAGTGTCCTTGGGCTGGGACCCAGAGTAGTGGGACGGTGCAGATCCACATCCCACAGGCATAGTGGCCTAAGCGCAGAGAGGGGAGCTTAACCAAACCCAGAGAAGGGGACAAAAGACCCCAAAGAGGGTCAACATTTAATTGAACTATGTTAACCCCCAGGAGGGGGATTGAATTGAACTAGTGGCTCAGCTGGAGAACTGGGGTCAGAAAGGCTTGCTACAGAGAGAAGAGTCTCCAGGGAAGAAGCCCTGGGGATACTGTTTCATATCAGAACAGAGACAACACTTAAGCGATGCCAGGAGGGGCTGCGGGACCATTGAAAGCTAGCCGAGGAGGTCACAGAAGGACCTCATAAGGCTATGAGTTGGCCATGGAGGCCATGGAAGACAGAAATTCCGTAACTTCTGGGGACCTCCATGACTTCTTCCACCCTGGCAGGGCTGGAGCAGCTGTCAGCCCAGGGGTGCAGCAGTCCCCTGAGCAAGGGTTCCCAGGGCCATAAAAGCAGCTGGCCCACAGACAGCGCCGCCACAGGAGCCCCCCCCCCCACACACATCAGCTCAGCCGAGAACGGCCCTGCACACCAGGAGCCTCCCCCTGCCCATCAGCTGGTCGGAGGACAGCCCCGTGGTGGCACAAGGGCCCCCGCCCATCAACTGGTCGGAGGATGGCCCCGCAGCAGGAATCCCACAGATCAACTGGTCAGGGGAGGGTCCTGCAGCAGCCGCTGGAGCAGCATCCCTGGGGCAGGAGTACTCAGCCCCCTCTCTCCCAAAGGAGTCTGGCCAGCAACTGGCCGTGGACAGCAGCCTCCCCTCCGCCCTCCCCCACATCCTGCAGAAGCCCGCCCAGCAACCGACATATGAACAGCCCCCCTGTAGGAGTCCGCCCAGCAACTGGCTGGTGGAGGCAGGAGCCCCAGCAGCAGTTCCTGGGACCCTGAGAGAAATTTAGCCTGAGAGAAATCAGCAGGAGCTTAGGCATTCAACCACAGCCAGTTGTCAACCCCCCCGCCACTGGGGCTAGGGGCAGTCAGGCTCTCAGGGGCTGTTAGCTGTGGTAGGTGGGGCTTGGGCAATCAGCCCCTGGCTGCTGGGCTTCCACTTCAGTTCCTGGCAGCAGGAGGCAGAGTTGGGCCCAGGCCTTAGTTTCTGCCCTAGGCCCAGGCCACTCTAGGTCCTGGTTGTTGCTTAGCAACTGTTTAATTACAAAAAATCTTATTGGAGCGTCCAGAGCATGTGTGTAAGGTTTAGCTGGCTGAGAGGAAAAAAATGGCAACCCCAAGTACACTAAAGAGCAAAGTTGCAAAAACCACTGCTAAGCAGAGAAGTAATCAGTACCCAAAGGGAAAATTTCATGAAAGTGGCGGGTTGATGTTTTGTACAGCATGTAATGTTCCTGTAGATTACACATGAAAAGGAAGCTGTGACAAACATATATAAAGTGCTTTGCATAAGCGTAAGGCACAAGAACTTTAATCAAGCCCAAGTGAGAAAGCTAAACTACAAAGAACAGTGAGTGACTATTTACTGTAAAGATCAAAGAACAGCTGCATGATAGGATAGAAGGTTACTGACTTACAGAGGTTTTCTGTACCGACATGTCCAAGATAACCCTGCTATGAAAAGCTATCTGGAAAGCTCTCTGAAAAACATTGGTGTTATACCTACTTCAGATCACCTCTGAAGATCATACTTTCCAAAAAAATTTGAAAGGCATATCAACGACCTGAAAGAACTGCTGAATCAATGTTTTGGAATTAGTCTCAAAGCAGATGAAACAACTGATGCTGAAGGGCGCTACATATTGAATATCCTGGCAGTGCCCTGTTTGCCTTTTACAGACATTCAAGCTGACAAGGGGAAGATAGTTTGGAACTGAAGTCTTTGCTAATAGAGTGTATATGTTTGGAGACTATTAACTTTAAAGCTGTAAGTCATGCAATGGTGGAAACAGTTCAGAAATAGGGAATTCCTTTTGATAAAGTCACTGCTTTTGCCACTGACAATGCTGCATATATGAACAAAACCTGGGAACGAAGCCTCAAAGCACTTTTTCTGAATGCAGTGCACGTAACATGCTCTGCACATCTTCTCAATTTAGTGGGCAATACCTGGAAAAAAAACATTTGGAAAAGTAAATGAACTTGCATTGCGGTAAAACATGCATTCACTGCCTGCCCAGCCCGCAAAGCATGGTTCTGTCAATCATTGCAGAAAAAAGGGAAAGTGCCTGCGATTCCACCTACCCCAGTAATCAGACAGTGCAACAGCTGGTTTGAAGCTGTCCATTTTTATACCAGCCACCTGCAGGATTATGTGGATTTTTTTGAGGAGGTGTGTGAGGGAAGCTGTAGTTCATCTGTTGCAGACGTGATCACTTTAAGTAAATCAGCGGAAATAAAAGAAGATATTGCAGCAATTGAAGCATTTGCACCAAGAATAATGGCAACTCGCACAGCTTATGAAAAACCAGAAATCAGATCACATAAGGTGGTCAATGATTTGATTGATCTTGCCAGTTGGTCAAAGTCCTTCAGTGGCACGACTGACCACCTGTTAGCTAAGACAGTGTAAAATCGAAGCCTACATGACTGGTTCTGAACAGTTTTGTCAACCCGCTGCCAGTTTTCTTAAACCCCGCTGAGCATTTGATCCCAACCAGGCCAAACTTCTTGACCTTGCATCACTAAATGTATTTGAGTCTATTCCCATGTTTGAAGACAATGAGATGGCAAAACCCGAGTTTTGTAGCTACAGTAGGGCAGTTTCTGAAATGAAGTGCCTTGACATTCTGGAATTTTGGGGCAACTTAAACGATCGCTTTCCAAGCCTGGCCATAATAGCTTTGAGGTGTTTATCGGTGCCCAGTAACAGCGTAGACTGTGAGAGATCATTTTTATCTTACAAAGTTATCTTGTATGATGACAGATGCTCAGTCAAAGATGACAGCCTGGCAATGTACAACGTGCTGTTTCAGAATCGTGGAAAGCTCTGTTAGTAAGTGACCATTTTACACTCTAACAGTTAATCTGGTCAGTAGTTAACATTATATAAGGTTTAAATAGGCAATTTAAAAGTTCTGTATTAATGTAGTGAAACTGCATTACTGTGTGTACATTTCCATGATCATCTTGTTTATTTCCCAGAGTACTCTGATAGATCCTCAATCAGTCCAACAGGGCCTGAACCCCAGGACAGGGCTGTAGATGAAAACTTTACCGACTCATAGACTTTAAGATCAGAAGGGACCATCATGATAATCTAGTCTGACCTCCTCCTGCACAACACAGGCCACAGAACCTTACCCACCCACCCCTGCAATAAACCGCTATCCTCTGGCTGAGTTATTGAAGTCCTCAGATCACATGCTTTAAAGACTTCAAGTTACAGAGAATTCACCATTTACCCTAGTTTAAACCTGCAAGTGACCCATGCCCCATGCTGCAGAGGAAGGTGCTCCCTCTAATTTTTCCCACCTATGTGCAGAATGAATTTTGTTATGTGCACAAATATCGAGGTGATGTGTGAGAGAGGACTCTCCAGCCCAGGTCTCTCTCCCCACAGCAGCACCTGGGCTGGGAGGGAGGGGCGTCTCTTCCCCCGCTGTGGCAGGTCTGGGCTGGGCTGCGTCATGCGAGCGGCGCCTGTCCCCCAGCCGTAGCAGAATTGGGGCTGGGTTGGGGCCAGGGGAGGGGCACCTGTCCCCCAGCTGTGGCAGGTCCAGGAGTGGGTTGGGTCGGGGCCGGGAGAAGTGTGCTGGGGCAGGCCTGGGGCTTGGGGAGAGGCATCTCTCCCCGCCGCAGCCCTGAGTGTCTGCGCAGCACTTAATTGGTGTCCACACAATTTAGCAGGAATTTAGGTCTCTGCCAATCTGATCTGGGGGGGAAATTCCTTCCTGACCTCAAATATGGCAATCACTGTACTGAATGTGATAGGCCCTGTTGAACCTTGCACCCTGGAAGGAGTTTGTTTTGTGTGTGGTCACATACAGATTGTGCATGAGTTGCCTGGAGGGCTGAGTCACTGAAGCCTGCATGAAAAAATTTGACTGCCAGCAGGGGTCACCATAAGCAGCACAAGTAGAGAGAGAGAGAGAGTGCAGATGCAGACATACCCTACCGGTAGGAGCACTAAGGTGAGTGGCCCCCATCACAACCCCCTTTGAAAATCTTTTGCTAATTGTCTAATGTTCCTTTGTCTCCTTCCATCTGCCCAATACTATCCTCTAATACCACAGAGCTTCACCTCTGGGTAACCTTTGAAACTGGCTTCTGCAAGGGATGAGATAGGAAAGTTCCTAGGAAATTAACCTTAGAAAATTCTGCATGTTTAATCTGGGTGGATAAAAGCTTAGTGGTTTTTTAAACGCAGACATCAAAGGTATTGTCAATTAGTGGGTTTGAAAAAGACCCCTGAAAATGGCCTTCAGATAGTTAGGTAGGCTAAGCAGCCAGGATCACCCGATATTCACAGGCAAATGAGTCCTGAGAGAGCTCTTTCTACAGGACCTCTGACTGGTTGCTCTGTTCTAGGCAGCGGGCAAGCTGGGCGGGCAGGCAGCCAGCCAGAGGGGGATTTCCCAGAGGGCTAGAGCTTCTAGCATCATCTCCAGACGGGGCTCCACCCCAGAAAAAACCCTGTTGCTCACAAGAAAAATGGTGGGAGTTGGCAGAGGGTTCAGTACAGGCCTCGGGTTCCTTCCTCAGCTCCCTCAGTCAGCCAGGAGCGCCCTCTGCAGCTCAGCTCCGCCAGCCTCTTAGCAACTTTCTACTATCTCAGCTCAGTCTGCCTGAGGTTGACAGTAATGCTTGTGAGCCTCTCCTGACAGCGTGATGGAGACAAAGGCTGAATTAGTTTAAACAAAAGGGCCTGCTGAAATAATTCAAAGGCTGTGTTAAAATTATGTCTGGTAAAGAACAGCAGCGTGGGATTGGAAATTAACGGACAAAATTCAGGTGTCACAAATTAGGCCTAATTGGTGAACACAATAAGGAGGGGATGTGCTACTCTGTCCAGCACTCTCTTTTGGGGTTTTTAAAAAAAAGATTTTGGGGGGGAAATATGGACACATGGAGTCAAAACAAAGGGAAATGCTGGCTGAATGAAGGACAAGAGAAAGGAGAAGGAATAAGCTTCACCATCGTAGTTACCACCCCCTCAATCTCCTTTCCCCCACCCATGAAAGCATCCCAATAACGAAGCCAAATACAACTCCCCCACCCCAGCAACCCAAACCAATTCAACTTCCCTTACAGCAACAGCCAAACCCAAAGCAATTTCCCCCTTCACCCAGCACACCCCAGTGACAAAGCCCAGTTCAACTCCCCGCCCAACACTCTGGGGTAACAAAAAACAGTGCCTCTATCTCTCCTTAAAATCATGTCCCGTGACAAAAAAACAATTCAATTCTTCACACCACCATCATGCCCAGGCAACTCAACAGACAGTCAGCACCCCCTTAATATCACTCAATGACCAAAACCAATTCAATGCCCCCCTCAAGGGACCCCCATGGAACAAAACAGTTCGACCCTCTTCTGTCCTGTGCACCCAGTGACCAAAAACAATTAAACTCCTCTTCCCATCCCCAGCAACTACACCCAATTCATCACCCAGAGAAGCAAAATTAATTCAACTTCCCCCCCCAACAGCAACAACAACAAAAACTCTCCTGAAAACACAAACAAATTCATCTCCCTCCCTGAAACTCACCCCAACCACAAAAGGAAATTCAGCTCTCCCCATCTCCACAACTTATCCCCGTTGCTCAAAATCAATATAATTCTACCCCCAATGTACCCCCATAGAACAAAATTATTTATCTCCCCTCCACCAATGTATCCTGGTGATGAAACCCACAGTGCTTTAGCTAAAAGACTATATGGTTCAAATATTATCCCCATTCTATCACTGGGGCAGTGTTGTTAAGTAACAGGCAAGTTCACAGAAAATCAGTGGCATAAATAGAAAGGGAATCCAGCTCTCCTGATTCTCATTCTTCCCTTCGAAACTCCAGCAGAGTTAACTATTCTCCCACGTGTGATAAATTACTACTTTTGAGGCTTAATACAGCTAGACATAACAGAAGCCAAGTGTTTTGTTTCCTGTGCTAAGCTTTCAGGATCATGAATTCCAAAAACTCAGGCCTGTCACGTGATCTAAAGAAGAATCACCATCAGCTCTCCTTGATGTTTCAGCTTTTATTCTCTTTCTGGGCTAGGGAGGACAAGATAATGACAAACACTTGGGCAGACCAAGCAGGGATGCACACATACATAAGACCCAGTATATTGCCTTTTGGGGAGTTAGCACCTGGGTGTCATGGCAATTCTGCTACATCTTTCATTATGACATCACCTGGCCCAAGCACAGCTACTGGGGCACTGAGCTCTAGTCAGTGCTCAACTTGGCCTCCCAGAGAGCTGGTTGGTGCTGTGCTGTACTGCTGTAATTTTGAAAATCCCTGTGGTGTCAGACTCGACACTTGGCATTCGGACCTTTGATTTCTGTTTTCTCAGATGGCCAACGTAACACAGTTGTGTAAACTGTCTATTAATTGAGTTGTGGGTCCACAGGGGTTTCAGACCAGTTGTTACTGAGTGTTTAAAACGTTTCTTCTGTCCTTCTGAAGTGAAACTATTCCCACAGAAAACATGAGGAATAAATAAAAGGCTACATGTAGCTCACCATGTTAGGAATTGTAGCAGAATGTCAACTGGGACAGTTGTCCAACTGTGGGATAGTCAGAGTTCTACGCTCACTAGTACATTTTGGCAATAAAATACAAAATCCCACTGACTGTAATCAGATTGAGGCTTTCAAGCATTGTCCACATGGTGGGTCTATGTGGTGGGTCTGTACTAGAGCTGGACATTCAGCAGGCATTCTCACTAACTTGGTCTTTGGTGGTTAGATTAGGGAGGCACAACTCTTGGGCTCTACTCTCACTTCAGGCATTGATTTGATCTGGGTTTAGTGAAATCATTTACCTTCGTGGCGCCTCACTTTATTCACCTTTAAAATAAGTTAATGGTAAGGATTTGAAAAGTTGTTGTATAACTTATTATTTGGCATTTTGAGATCTTTGAAAGCATGGTGTTGTTATCTAAGGGCCTAATTCAAAACCAATTACATTCAATGGAGACCCCTATTGACTACAGTTGACCTCCAATCAAACCCTTAATACAGACAATATTATTCCTATAGATAAAAACTGATTGATTTCATGGTTGATAGATATTAGGATCTATCTCCAATATTTATCATCACAGAGCCTCTGTTTCTCCATCTTTAAAATAGAGATAATATTTACCTACTCCACACTGTGTCTTTTGGCTTAATAACTGTTGCCATTTTAAGGATCTTGGAGGCAAGTTGCTAGTTTAGTGCAGGCACCTTGACTAGTATCAAAAAACTCATTGTTGAAAAGTGCAGTATTTATAAGGACATTCGTCAATATTTCTTTCAATGCAGCAACGTTGCGTGTTCGTACTGGGCTTTGACTGAACTAGCCTCTAGAGAACACAAACACTAGGCAGGGTAGGCAGGGCAAGGCTGTATACATACATAGTAGCCTGTGGATATCCCTTTTATGGAATTAACATCTGGTTGACATGGCGTTCCTACCACACCCCTCATTATGAAGTCACCCAGGCCAAGGCCATCTATTAGTGCATTCAGCTCAAGTCAGGGCTCAGCTTTGTATCAGGAAGAGCTGGTGAGTGGGTTGCTGTATCACAGTTATTGTAGAAGTTCTGCTGAGTCAGATTCCAGTTTTTCCATTCAAACTTCATATAGAAGAAAGCGATTCTCTTCTCCCTTATTTGATAGCAATAGAGGAGAAGGGAGTTCTGGGGCCACTGGTGTTTCAGCACAGTCTTAGTGGATATTGAAGAGATTTTTCCTAATTTGAACCTGGACTATTCCTAGGGAAAGCAAAAGTCAATAAAGCAAAGCCTGAAAAGAAACTTAGCCGAGCAGGGCAGGAATTATAGACAGCAGGCCAATTGAGATGTTGAATTCACCTGCAGCGCTGCCTTTCAAGGTTCTTGTGTATTTCAGTCTAACCTGAACATTTTTTTAATATCCTCAAAGAGCCTATCACCTATTGACATCTGAGATTATAAATCCTCCTCAGTCATGGAGATTTTAACCTGGATCACTGGTTGTCAGAATGGATGTTTCCCTTGTAATGAGTGCGGGGGGTTGAGAGCCAGACTTCTGAGATCTAATCCCAATTCTGCCACAGGCTTCCTTTTCCTATTGATCTGGCCCATATAAGTAGTAGTATCCTAGAGACAATCCCCTAATCCACTCAGTCCCCATATAATCTTGATTCTGTAAATTTACGAACATCAGTTCTGCTTCCAATCCTGTGATATTTAAAGTTTCAGGGGGAAACATCACTTCCTGCTGAAAATAACTGAAGGAATTTTAAGGGCCATAAAAAACTCTCTCCCACACTAATTCTAGATTGAAATCCATGTCATGGGTTGATATGTGTCTAATGAATTCAGTAACAATGAGGCTCACTGTGTCCTTCATAAGGAAATAGTAGTGGCACCTGTTTCTACTCTAAGGTGAGCTACCCTTTACAATTAAGATGTAGTTGTCATGGCAATCTTCCCACATCCTCAATTGTGCCCACTCCCTGGTTTAGAGATTTCAAACATACTCCTGAAGGGACTTAAAGCAGCTCCTAGATGATCCTAGGGCAGCACCCTGTGTATTATCCAGTTCTGTGGTGCATGATGGGCACATTTGGGAAAGGACTGATCAGAGAGCATGTGCTGGAATGCAGCATCTAGGACTGCATATTATGACATTTCTTTACAGAAGAAAAGGAGTACTTGTGGCACCTTAGAGACTAACACATTTATATGAGCATAAGCTTTCGTGAGCTACAGCCCACTGGGAGAATTAACAGTCACAGCAATACAGACAATTTGTTTCATGGATACATTAACTGCATGGGAAGAAAGCAGCTACTGTGTGGGGCAAAGCAGCAAAATGCCTCTCCAAGGGCTCCAAACCTAATTTTGGACTTGTCCTGAAGGAACTAGCAGAGCACTCCATTGTCACACTTGCTCACTGGGGGCTTCTGAAGGGAAGGCCTTTCCGTATTTCTGTTGTATGAGATATGGAAACAGTTGGACTACCACGCCAGGCTGCAGAAATCACATCATTGCTGGGTAAATTCCTGTGCTGTGTCACTAATGATGTGGTAATCACCTGGGAAAAGTCCTTCCAATGTCAAGTATAATTTCCTCTCTAGCTAGCGATCCCAGGTTTTTAGGTAGTGCCAATCACCATAGCATCTATGCATTTCACTGCTGCAGAGGATGGTGACAATAAAACAAGGTGATAGTCATGATGAGAAACATACCCTTTCCTCAGTAGTTTCATTGCTGATCAGAACTGGGTGGAATTTGAAACATCATCCACTCTACCTCCCTCCCCACCGCATCATTTAAGATTCTCCACTATATTAATCTACTATAAATTCATCTAACCCAGTGAATCTCTCGACATTATCCATGGACCATCAAAGGGAAATACAGCTCTTTCTGATGGTTTGAAGAAAAAAAATGAGAACAAAATAAAGGAGGATTGAGAAAGTATATGACAATGGAACACTCTTACCAAATTAACTACATCATGGAAAATAGAGAATACACTGGTCTAACTCACTTATGAACATCTTCATTGACAGAACCTCCATTAGTTCGCTAGGCACTTAATTCGTTTGGCCAGAGCATTGCTATTTAATTTTCTAGTTATTTAACACTCTCTATTTTTCTAATGCCTAGTGTCTGTGTTTTTATTCATTTTCAGTCTGAGCACCCATTGTTAGATGATGGACTACATGAAGTCAGTGCTGGATTCTTGGTAAGAAAAGAGTTTTGCATTATGTGCATTAGTGCACAGGGAGAAGGGGAAGATGAGTGTTTGAGCCACATAGTTAAGCTCAGATTCCCCTTACTGAATGAGGGAGGCAACCTAGTGAAAGAAGATGTGGAAAAAGCGAATGTACTCAATGCTTTTTTTGCCTCTGTCTTCACGTACAAGGTCAGCTCCCAGACTACTGCACTGGGCAGCACAGCATGGGGAGGAGGTGACCAGTCCTCTGTGGAGAAAGACGTGGTTCGGGACTGTTTAGTCCATGGGGCCGGATGCACTGCATCTGAGAGTGCTAAAGGAGTTGGTGGATGTGATTGCAGAGCCATTGGCCATTATCTTTGAAAACTCATGGCGATCTGGGGAAGTCCCGGATGACTGGAAAAAGGCTAATGTAGTGCCCATCTTTAAAAAAGGGAAGAAGGAGGATCCTGGGAACTACAGGCCAGTCAGCCTCACCTCAGTCCCTGGAAAAATCATGGAGCAGGTCCTCAAGGAATCAATTTTGAAGCACTTAGAGGAGAGGAAAGTGATCTGGAACAGTCAGCATGGATTCACCAAGGGCAAGTCATGCCTGACTAATCTAATTGCCTTCTATGACGAGATAACTGGCTCTGTGGATGAGGGGAAAGCGGTGGACGTGTTGTTCCTTGACTTTAGCAAAGCTTTTGACACGGTCTCCCACAGTATTGTTGCCAGCAAGTGAAAGAAGTATGGGCTGGATGAATGGACTACAAGGTGGATCAAAAGTTTGCTAGACTGTCGGGCTCAATGGGTAGTGATCAATGGCTCCATGTCTCGTTCGCAGCCGGTATCAAGCGGAGTGCCCCAAGGGTCGGTCCTCGGGCCGGTTTTGTTCAATATCTTCATAAATGATCTGGAGGATGGTGTGGATTGCACCCTCAGCAAGTTTGCAGATGACACTAAACTGGGAGGAGAGGTAGATACGCTGGAGGGTAGGGATAGGATACAGAGGGCCCTAGACAAATTAGAGGATTGGGCCAAAAGAAATCTGATGAGGTTCAACAAGGACAAGTGCAGAGTCCTGCACTTAGGACGGAAGAATCCCATGCACCGCTACAGACTAGGGACCGAATGGCTCGGCAGCAGTTCTGCAGAAAAGGACCTAGGGGTTACAGTGGACGAGAAGCTGAATATGAGTCAACAGTATGCCCTTGTTGCCAAGAAGGCCAAAGGCATTTTGGGATGTATATGTAGGGGCATTGCCAACAGATCGAGGGACTTGATCGTTCCCCTCTATTCGACATTGGTGAGGCCTCATCTGGAGTACCGTGTCCAGTTTTGGGCCCCACACTACAAGAAGGATGTGGATAAATTGGAGAGAGTCCAGCGAAGGGCAACAAAAATGATTAAGGGTCTGGAACACATGACTTATGAGGAGAGGCTGAGGGAACTGGGATTGTTTAGTCTGCAGAAGAGAAGAATGAGGGGGGATTTGATGGCTGCTTTCAACTACCTGAGAGGTGGTTCCAGAGAGGATGGTTCTAGACTATTCTCAGTGGTGGAAGAGGACAGGACAAGGAGTAATGGTCTCAAAGTTGCAGTGAGGGAGGTTTAGGTGGATATAAGGAAAAACTTTTTCACTAGGAGGGTGGTGAAACACTGGAATGCGTTACCTAGGGAGGTGGTAGAATCTTCTTCCTTCGAAGTTTTTAAGGTCGGCTTGACAAAGCCCTGGCTGGGATGATTTAGTTGGGGATTGGTCCTTCTTTGAGCAGGGGGTTGGACTAGATTATCTCCTGAGGTCCCTTCCAACCCTGATATTCTGTGATTCTATGATTCTGTGAAAAAGCCTGAGATTGGCCCACAGGCTCACAGCTTCACAGATAAGAGCTGCTTGCAGGGTTAGTATATAGCATATCATGTCTCCTTCTTAATCTCTTGACTGTTGTGTGGTTGAATGTTTGGGTTCTTCTCAGAGATCCCATTCCTCAATATTCTTTTTCTAGGTGCCTCAAAGACTCATGAAGCCACTATTTTCAATGGGGTTTCCTGCTCAGTCTTGGAGTCAGCAATGCCTTAGCTCCACTACTGCTCACTGTCTTCCTTAAACCCTCTGTTCCTAAATTGCTTTGGTTATTAATAAAATATTATTATTGGGAATTCACTGGGATATTGTCTGTTATTTTACTGCACAGAGGAACAGCATAACAAACATACTGTGTATTCCCACCCTACATGGATAGGCAATAACTCCACCCAGTGCCCCAACCACTGCTAATATTTTGTTGTTTCCATTTCATTTAGGAGGAAGACTCCATCGAGGGCCGGACCACGTGTCCACAGCCAATTTGCGGCATGCCTCTGGCCCCTCACATACTTCTTCATCCCAAGTGAAGGCTCCTTATCTGTGAGAAAGGCACGTCCATCCTCATCCAGCAGCTAATTCTGGGATCACCTTCCTCCTCACCTGAGAGTACAGCAATTCAGGGAGCCGAAATCCCACCATTTGGAAAGTGTGGATCCAGTCTTTGAAAAACACTTCCACAGCCAGAGATCTCCAACCTGCCTAGACCCCAGTCAAGTGTGAAGCAAACAGAAGGTAGTCAGGGACAGAAAATGCATTAGTCACCTCTCTAGTGTGATCACACCTTCACTGTCTGTATTTCACTGTAGATTGTAGGGCAGGCTCAAGGTGAGGAAGACAACTACTATGATGACAGCGTCTGTATGAGGCTTTTCTACTGTCCAGGGTCCAGAAGGCGGAACTGGCAGCTCCTCTGAAGACCCCAATAATCACTTGTAAGGAGAATATTCCTTAAGTTACCTTGCATCTGAGTAAGGCCATATCTTGTCCCTGCTCAGATGGAGTTTTCACCCTTCGGGACCAGGGCAACAGGAGGAGCCCAGTTCCCCAACCTGGTTTCAAATTATTGCTGATGAAACAATAGAGATTTTATTAAATGATGGGAGGAAGTTGGATTAACATTGATCTTACTGGAAGGTTTGGGAAATGTAGTTTATGGCCTAAGGAGAGACAGGAGAGAATGGCTCTATTGATGCTAATGTTTCTTTTGATTCATATTATTTTAGGATGAGTGCTCCATCGTGGGTCAGTTTCATTGGTGGTCCTCCTTTGCCTGCCCCTGTACTCTCAGAGGCTCAGCTCTTCATTCTTTATGAAGCTTTCCTTGAACAGAGTGCACCTGCTGCCCCAGAGTGAGTATTTGGATTCCTTCACTTCTTTCTCTGTGCGTATACTGAGGAGGTGTGTGGACATGTCTGTGCAGAGCTTTGGGCACAAACATGCAATCCAGTTGCCACCATCCTAAAAAGATAAACACAAGACAAGAGATTCTCTGCAGTCATTGTAAGGAAGAACCAAATTCCCTCTCCCCCGGGCACTTTCTGACCAACAAGCAGCTCCACCATTCTTTCTCATGTTAACATTCTCTTGCAATGCAAGTAGACCTTTCCCAACCTCCTGACTTCACCTTGCTACTGTCTAGTTAGTGATCGTCATATTCTCTCATATCACTGCACTTCAGTATAAGAGAATGGTCTAAATAACATTTTTTGGACAGTGACTCTGGCTATGTCCACACTGAAATTAGAAACCAATGGCTTCCCATGCCAGCTAACACGGGCTAGCGAGGCTCAGGATAAGGGGCTGATGAATTACAGCATAGACAGATGTCTTCGGGCTGTAGTCTGAGCCCTGAGACCCTCTCACTTTGCATGGTCCTAGAGTCCAAGTTCCAGCCTCAACTCAAATGTCCAAAATGCAATTAAACAACCCCTTTTCTCAAGCCCCTCAATCCTGAGTCACCTGGCACAGGCCATCATCACAGGAGTCTACTTGCAGTGTAGACATAGCCTCTGATCATTTTGGGATTCAGGGTCAGATATTTATTTTGAACTACTTCTTCGGATACATCATGAGAACTCTGATGTCCCATGGAGTGATACAAACAAATATTTGGATACAAAGGGCTTTGGTTGTTCCACTCCCCACAATTATTTTTCTTCTTTCTACTGCCCCACCCAGGACTGAAAGGCTTTGTACAATGGATTTTATTAGAAACCTGAGGCAAGGACAGGGGGGATTTAAAGAGATTGTAATTGCAGAGGTGGATTTAGCTGTGCATTAACAGGGACCGTTATGGCACGTTGGGGAGAAGTGGAAGTAAGAATTGTTCAGCTGCTAATATTTGTATTTATTTTTCTTATTTTAGGATGCACTGTACATTCAATGTGCATTGAATGACAGCTCTGATGCTCACCTTCAGTCATTTGCCCCATAAAGTTTGGCCTGACTATGAAATCCCAATCCGCTTTCCCTCCTCAGTGAGTATTCTAGTTCTCCTTAATTCCAGATTGTGAATACATTAAAGATGGTGTGTGGGAAAGGGGTCTTTAAGGACTGAAATGCATGTAAGGAATAGTGCTGAAAATGCAGGACAGTTCTCTAGAGCATTCTGGGCATTGTCAGAAAGATCCACTTTCTTTCTCTCAGGTTGGGCAATGTCTGACCCCTAAATAGCTCCAGCAATGACTCCACATCTTAACAACTATAATTATGAGAATTGTCTTCCACTTCCCCTCATTTATATAGTTCCAGCAGTGCTTTACACAGAAGGATGAAGGCAAGATCCCTGCTTCGAGATCCTACAATCTCTGTAGACAATGAACAGGTGAAAAATGTAAAGCCCATTATTCCCCTTCCTATAGTTCTTTGTCTGCTGTTCCTGCCTCCTCAACCACAGCAAAGAGTCTTCGATTTATTGCCTCCTTTGAAGGAACACGCTTTTTATCAGGGAAAGAAGGAACATTGAGACAGATATAAGTCACATACAGATTGGCAAAGCTGAAAAGGGGTATAGTTCTACAGTGGTTGATGTTTCAACTCTTTTCCTTTATGGCTCAGCTCACCACCATCAGCCACTGAAGCACTGCTGGCAGCTGAAGATCCTTATTTTACACCAGACCAACCTCATATTCTATACTTGGGCTTTCCTGAATGACAACTGAACATCATCTTCCCTGCAGTGAGTATTCAGAGTCTCAGCCATTTGTTTCTGACTGTACCTCAGAAATGGGTTTTCTATTTGCCAATTTGTACACGGCTTTGGATCCTGAAAAAAAAATTCAGAACTCGAGCCTACAGCCATTGTAAGGAGGCACCAAACTCTGATTCGCTCAGAGCACTGTCTGAACTATGACCAGATAGAACAATTCTCATTGAATGGAATTTGTCCTTTGCCAGCCTGCTAGTGCTGACTTATTAATATGTATTCAATGTTTAGTTCCTTCTTCCTTGACTATGGTGCATCACAGCAGATCCACCCTCCCCTCATCAGCTCCCCAGTAAAAGTGATTGACTACAAACTGCCCTCCAGAAAATAGATTGTGAGTGTAGACCGGGGTTGGGGGATGGGGCTTGAAACTCAAGCATTTCCCACAGAGAGCACCACAGAGGCAAAGACTGTAATGGCAACTAAGACTACCTACCTTGCCTGTGCCCGAGGGCCACAAATAGCCTCTAGGGGGCTGGACCAGAAGTCTGATTGACAAGCAGGGTAACCAGCTACAGCCCCTCGAGAACCTGCACATAACTGAGACAACCCTAACATGTGAGAGGCAGCCAACAGACCCACTGTTTGGGCAGAGGAGGAGGAGTTACTGGGGACAGAGCCTGCCTGACTGGCCTGTCTGGGTGACCCACTGCAGGCCCTGGAGAGGCTGCACATGAGAGAAAGGAAGGGGCAGAGGGATATAGTATGGAGCCTGGTTGGGAATTGAGGTTTTTTTCTCATTTTCTCAGCTCTTGTACTCCTGTGTCTGGGTTTCTTTTTTTCTTCCTGAACTCAACGTGTGGTGAAGGAGGGAAGAAAATGCATGAGACAGCCCCATGCAGTTACTTCTGGTGCTTGGCTCAGGGTGTGGTCTCCCCACAAAACTCATTGTGAGGTGTTTTCCCACCTCCACATTGGCTTTCTGTGGGGCCCCAGTGCAATCTGGTGACTAGGGTTAGCTGAGAGGCACCCAGTTCCCCTGCACCTTTTTTGGCCTGTTCACTGAGCCTTGACTTTTGCATTGATAATCCCATAATCTTCCGCAGCAGAAGATGATGAAAAAATGCTGAGAAAAGTGAGGCTGCTTTGATACTCATTATGTTGCATCTCCTGCAAGCAGACAGATCTCCCTTGTCTGTGTCCAAATGGCCACTGGGGGTAGTTTGCCTAGCATGTGAATAGAGGCTGCTGTGGAGGGCATGTCAAACGGTGGCTTTGACTGTTTGCAAGTTCCCTTCCACCTCCCCCGGTAGTATCAGGCAATGAGACACACAGTCAACACTTCATCCTCTTAGTGTTCTCTGAAATATAGTTCTAGTTTTAGGGTGGCTAGAAAGGCAGGATGTGACCTCCAAAGAGGCACAAGGCGTTTTTAAGGAGCACTAAATTTTCCATAATCGTTCAGCAAACTGAATGATGCTGCCAAAAAGGACATCCTCTGAACATGCAAGAAGGTGCCGCAAACAGCACATTCAGTCATCCTGTTGGTAGGAGAATCCTCCCCTGTATAACTGTAGAAATCACTTACCTCATGACCCTCTGTAAGGAGAGGAAGCAACATGGCTGGTGGTTGGGTGAGCAGAGCTGCTGGAAAAAGAGAGAAGGAACCCATTAGATGGGGAAGACAGCTGCTACTGAACTGAGGAGATCAGGGGACATGGTTTCAGGTCAATATCTTCTCCTGCAGAGGGACTTGACATTTAGAGTGGACCAAACTGTGTTGTCTGTAAAACTAATGGCAATTATTTCACTCTCACATGATGCTGCTGCAATTATCCAATTATCAGCGCTCTCCATTCCCCTTGCAGAACCCTACCATGCAATGGGCTAAACCGAGGCATAAGAGGATATGAGTCATGGAAAGTCCACACCACATTTAAGGGTTGACATGTTTAAGGGTCTGTCTGTTTTATATATAACTCCAGGCTCTGCCTTTGTGCCAATGAGGGAGTTAATTCCTTCTTCACTAACACTTCAATGCAGCCCTCCTATTTAATGATACCACAGTTGCAGCATACAGGACATTCATGCAGCTGAGGTACAGGAGCAGCCTCACATGTTACCTGACCCTTTGGCTCATAAGACTATGAACTTGAGGTCGTGACTGAATGAAATCACATTAGTAACCACACTGAAGCATTTCCTGCTGCTCACATGCTGCATTGCTAGATACCGTGGGAGCTTCTACAGTTGTGGTCATCTCTCTGATGGAGAATCACATTGCATATCCCCTGGGAGAGAATAAATCTCCAATCAGTGGCTTTCCAGGGACACTAAACTTCTGACCAGTGTTCACGGGGGAAGAATAAACCTCCCTTGAATGACCTACTAGGTATGGAGGTAGAAACATCTCTCTTCATGGGGCAGAATAGAGTTCTAACAACATAACTTGTTTCTTTAATCTTTACTCTCCATGCTAATGGAGATGATGTCGACTATCAGTTCCCCTGCTGGTGGTGTAAGAGAAATGGTTGAATTGTGTTGTAAAGCCTTTGCATATGCACTATTTCCAAACAGAGTGTAAGTCACCGGGCTAATCCTTCTGGTCTTTTAATCCTCTGCACCACTGAATACAGGCAATTGTACTCAAGGAACTACACAGGACTTTGACTTCAATTGTACTACTAAATAATAATGCTGGAGACTGAACTCCACGTAACTTTCCTTTTCAGTTCTTAGTTATTCAGGATAGTAAGGAACAGAGCAGGTCCAACTCCAGAAATGATCAGTTAACTTGGTTGGGGCCTGTTAGTGGTCAGACAAACCCCAGCGTGAAACAGAATCTGGATCTTCCTTAAAACAACTGCAGAGAATTTGTTTTGGGAGTGCAGTTTTAGAAAGGTGGCAACCACATTCCATGTCTGCACTCAAAACCCTGTATATATATGCACATCTACCCACCTCCCCTCCCTCTCCATGTGCACGCAGCCAAAGGATCCTAATGCTCACTCTGTGGCAGGAAGGAACTCACTCTGTGGTTAAACGCAGGAAGAGCCGAGCCTCTGAGAGGTCAGGGGCAGGCAAAGGAAGGTCACTCCTTAAACTGGCCCAGGAGGGAGAACTCATCCTAAAATAAAATGAATGGAAAGGAAATATTAGCATCAGGAGAGCATTTCCCTCCTGTATCTCCCGCTTCCCCATATGCCATGATCTAGATTGACAACCCGCACTGAAGAGGAGCCTCATCATGTGAAAAGTGGGTCCAATGCTGAGGGCCTCAGCCCTCCCAGAGTATTTTAAACCCAGACTTGACTGGGGTCGAGGCAGGATAGAGATCTCTGGCTGTGGAAGTGTTTTTCAATGACTGCATCCACACTTTCCAAGTGGCGGGAGTTTGGCTCCCTGAAGTGCTGGATGCTCAGGTGAGGAGGAAGCTGACCCCAGAATTACCTGCGGAATGGGGATTGACATGCCTTCGTGGCATATAAGGAGCCTTCAGTGGGTAGAAAGAGGGAAGTGAAGGGCCAGAGGGAAGCAGCAAATTTGCTGCAGATATGTGGTCTGGCCCTTGGTGGAGCCTTCATCCTAAAGGAAATGGAAACAACAAAATATTAGCAGTGAGTTCCCGTTAATAATAATTTATCAATAACTACAGCAATTTAGGGACAGTGCTGTAAGGAAAACGGTGAACAGTAGAGGAGCTAAAGCATTGCGGACTCCAATATTGAACAGGAAACCCCATTGAAAATAGTGGCTTAATGAATCTTTCAGGTACCTAGAAAAAGAATATTGAGGAACGGGATCTCTGAGAAGAACCCAGACATTCAACCACACAACAGTCAAGAGATTAAGAAGGAGACGTGATATGTTTTATACTAAGAGCTGCCTGCAGGGTTATCTGTGAAGCTGTCGGCCTATGTGCCATTCTGAGACTTTGGGTTTAACTATGTGACTTTAACACTCATCTTCCCCGACCGCCCACACTGTACAATGTGCGTAATGCAAAACTCTTTTCTTACCAAGAATCCAGCACTGATTTCGTATAGTTCATCCTCTTCTGATAGGTACTCAGAGTTTAACTGCATAAAAACAGACATTCACACTAGACATTAGTCAAATATTCTAGGGAGTTAAACAGCAATGCTCTGGGAAAAGGAACAAACTGCCTAGAGTAGTAATTGAGGTTCCATCACTGGAGATGTTGAGAAATGACTTAAATCAGTGTCTTTTCTATTTTCCACGCTGTGGGTGATTTTGTAAGAGAATTCCCTTTTCATGTACTTTCTCAATACTCCTTTCATTTCTTCTCAGTTTATTCCTTCAAACCATCAGAAAGGGCTGTGTTTGCTTCTGATGGACCAGCATGGATAATAGATAAAGAAGAACTGAGTTAATTGAACTTATGGGATTGAGTGGATGATCAGCCAAATTCCACCCAATCCCGATCAGCAAGGAAGCTACTCAGGAAAGGGTATGTTTCTTCTCATCATAACCATCATCTTGTTTTATTACCACTATACTCTGCGGAGGCAAAATACATAGTTGGTATGGTGCTTGGTAATACATAAAAACCTTTGATAACTAGCTAGAGAAAGAAAAGGAGTACTTGTGGTAACTTAGAGACTAACAAATTGATTGATTGATTGATTGATTTCTAAGGTGGCACAAGTACTCCTTTTCTTTTTGTGGATACAGTCTAACACGGCTGCTACTCTGAAACCTGTCATTAGCTACAGAAGGGATTATAATTGACATTCGAAGGACTTTCCCCAGGTGATTATCACCTCATAAGTGACACGGACAGGAATTTATCCAGCAATGATGTGATTTCTGCAGTCTGGCATGGTAGTCAAGCTATTTCTGTATCACGTACAACAGAAATATTGAAAGGCCTTCTCTTCAGAAACTGCCAGTGAGCAAGTGTGACAATGGAGTGCTCTGCTAGTTCCTCCAGGACAAGTCCAAAATTAGGCTTGGAACCCTTGGAAAGGCATTTAGCTTCTTTACCCCACACAGCAGCAGCTTTTTCAGTGCAGTTCATGTGACCACGAAATACGTCAAAAACCAGCATTTTCAACCAAGAGTGAAATAACTCCTCTGCCTTGCTATGGCCGTTAACTCTCCCACAGCCCTTCTGTAAAGAAACGTCATACTTTGGGGCCCTAGGTGCTGCATTCCAGCACATGCTCTCTGACCAGTCCTTTCCCAGATGTACCCAGCATGCACCACAGAACTGGATAATACACAGGGTGCTGCCCTAGGATCATCTAGCAGCTGCTTTAGGTCCCGTCATGAGTATGTTGGAAATCCCTGACCCACAGAGTGGGCAGAACTTCTAAAATAGCTGTAATTCAGCAACCCACTAACCAGCTCTTCCTGATACAAAGCTGAGCACTGTTGTGAGCTGAAGGCACTGATAGCTGGGCTTGGGCCAGGGGACTTCATAATGAGGGGTGTGGTTAAATGCCATGCCAACCAGGTTTTCTCTCCATAAAAGGGTAATGCACATACAGCCTTGCCCTGCCTACCCAAGTGTTTGTGATCATAGTGCCCTCTCCGGAGACTGGTCCAATCAAAGCCCAGTATGAACTTAAAAAATGTTGGGGCCTTTAAAGAAATATCAATAAATGTCCTTAAATGTTGCACTTTTCAAGAATGACTTTTTTGATACAAGTCACAGTGCCTGCACTCAGCAGACAACTTCCTTCCAAGGTTCTGAACAGTGGCAACAATTATTAAGCCAGAATGTACACTGTGGAGCAGGTAAATATTATCTGCATTTGAAAGATGGATAAACAGAGGCTCAGTGATGATAGATATGAGGATATTTATCAATATTTATCAGCCACAAAATTAATCACTTTCTATTTATGTTAATAACGTTGTCTGGACTAAGGGTGTGATTGACAGTTCACTGTAGTCAATAGGGGTTTCCATTGAGCGCAAAGGCCCTTAGATAACATAATGCCTTTCTTTTAAGGATCTCAAAATGCCAAACAATAATTAATTCATAACTTTTCAAATACTTACCATTATCTCCGTTTTCAAGATGAATAAAGTGAGGACCTCAAAGGTCAATGATTGCCAAAATCAAAGTGAATCAATCAATGCCTGAAGTGAGTGAGGAGTTTTGCTTAATCCCTAGTCTATCCACCAGAGCCCAAATTAGTGAGAATTCCTGCTGAGTCTCCAGATGTAGTACAGCCCCACCACACAGACCCACAATGTGGACATTTCCTGAAAGCCACAATCTGATTAAAGTCAATGGGATTTTGTATTTTATTGTCAAAGTCAGTGTCAGTGAGCAGAGAACTCTGACTATACTACAGTTGGACTAACCACCACAGTGGACATTCTGCTCCAATTCCAAACATGCTGAGTTGCAACCTTTTATTTATTCCGCATGTGTTACATGGGAATAGTGTAGCTTGAGAAGGACAGAAGAAATGTTTTAAGCACTCACTAACTACTGGTCTGAGACCCCTGTGGAACCACAACTCAATGAATATATAACTTACACAGGGGTGTTACATTGGCCATCCGAAAAAAGTCACTTACTCTATCGAAGGTCTGTGTGCCAAGTCTCATGTATCAAAATCAGTACCAACCAGCTCTGCCAGAGGGCAAGTCGAGCACTGACTTGAGCTCAGTGCCCCAATAGCTGTGTGTGGGCCAGGTGACGCCATAATGAAAGATGTAGCAGAATTGCCATGACAACTAGGTGCTAACTCCTAAAAAGGAAATATACTGGGTCTTATGTATGTGTGCATCCCTGCTTGGTCTGCTCAAGTTTTTGTGATTATCTTGCCCTCTCCAGCCCAGAAAGAGAGTAAAAGCCCAAATGTTAAGGAGACCTGAGGGTGATACTTCTTTAGCTCAAGTGACAGAGGCCCTTTTTTGTTTGTTGGTTTTTTTTTTAATTCATGATCCTGAGAGCTTAGCACGGGAAGCATAAAATACCTGGCTTTGGTTGTGTCTATCTGCATTCAGCCTCAGATTTAGGAATAGTAATTGATAACATCTGGGACACTAGTTAATTCTGGAGGAGTTTAGAAGGGGAGATTGAGAATCAGGCCAGCTGGGTTCCCATTGTAGTTATGCTCCTGGTTGTCTGTGACTTGCCAAAGTTACTTAACGACCGCTGCCCAGTGATAGAATGGGGATAATACCACCAAAAGCTGGTGTTAGCTCATGTTCATGTGGTTTGCTGGTGTTGTTATGGACAGACTTCTCCCTTAAAACTCTGTTCCCAGTCCCCAAAACTTAAGGGCTCCCTTTAAGCCATTTATCTGAGCCAGAGTTCGAAGGCCTCAAGCCTTTTGCTAACTGCTGAAGCCAGTGTCTTACAGGATAAGATAGAGGCCTGTAGGTTCCTTGTGTTACTGCTAAATAAAATAAATGCAAAAGCTAGCTCTTTGGGCTACAAGAGCTTTTATTCTCTTTCTGAGCTAGGGAGGACAAGATAATCACAAACTCTTGGGCAGACCAAGCAAGGATGCACACATACACAAGACCCAGTATATTGCCTTTTGGGGAGTTAGCACCTGGTTGTCATGGCAATTCTGCTACATCTTTCATTATGACATCACCTGGCACAACCACAGCTTAGATTCATAGATTCATAGATATTTAGGTCAGAAGGGACCATTATGATCATCTAGTCTGACCTCCTGCACAATGCAGGCCACAGAATTTCACCCACCACTCCTGCAAAAAACTTCTCACCTATGTCTGTGCTATTGAAGTCCTCAAATCGTGGTTTAAAGACTTCAAGGAGCAGAGAATCCTCCAGCAAGTGACTCCTGCCCCGTGCTACAGAGGAAGGAGAAAAACCTCCAGGGCCTCTTCCAATCTGCCCTGGAGGAAAATTCCTTCCCGACCCCAAATATGGCGATGAGCTAAAACCTGAACATATGGGCAAGATTAATCAGTGAGATACTACAGAAAATTCTTTCCTAGATAACTCAGATCCCCCCCTTCTAATATCCCATCACAGGCATTGGGCCTATTTTCCATGAATATTTAATTACCAAAACCATGTTATCCCATCATACCATCTCCTCCATAAACTTATTGAGTTTAATCTTAAAGCCAGATAGATCTTTGGCCCCCACTGCTTCCCTTGGAAGGCTGTTCCAAAACTTCACTCCTCTGATGGTTAGAAACCTTCGTCTAATTTCTAATCTAAAGTTCCTGGTGGCCAGTTTATATCCATTTGTTCTTGTGTCCACATTGGTAATGAGCTTAAATAATTCCTTTCCCTCTCTGGTATTTATCCCTCTGATATATTTATAGAGAGCAATCATATCTCTCCTCAAACTTCTAAACAAGCCAAGCTCCTTGAGTCTCCTTTTATAAGACAAGTTTTCCATTCCTCGGATCATCCTAGTAGCCCTTCTCTGAACCTGTTCCAGTTTGAATTCATCCTTCTTAAACATGGGAGACCAGAACTGCACACAGTATTCCAGGTGAGGTCTCACCAGTGCCTTGTATAACGGTACTAAAACCTCCTTATCTCTACTGGAAATACCTCGCCTGATGCATCCCAAGACCGCATTAGCTTTTTTCACGGCCATATCACATTGGTGGCTCATAGTCATCCTGTGATCAACCAATACTCCAAGGTCCTTCTCCTCCTCCATTACTTCTAATTGATGTGTCCCCAGCTTGTAACTAAAATTCTTGTTATTAGTCCCTAAATGCATGACCTTACACTTCTCACTATTAAATTTCATCCTATTACTATTACTCCAGTTTACAAGGTCATCCAGATCCTCCTGTAGGATATCCCTGTCCTTCTCTAAATTGGCAATACCTCCCAGCTTTGTATCATCCGCAAACTTTATTAGCACACTCCCACTTTTTGTGCCGAGGTCAGTAATAAAAAGATAAAATAAGATTGGTCCCAAAACCGATCCCTGAGGAACTCCACTGGTAACCTCCCTCCAGCCTGACAGTTCACCTTTCAGTAGGACCCGTTGTAGTCTCGCCTTTAACCAATTCCTTATCCACCTTTCAGTTTTCCTATTGATCCCCATCTTACCCAATTTAACTAATAATTCCCCATGTGGCACGGTATCAAACGCCTTACTGAAATCTAGGTAAATTAGATCCACTGCATTTCCTTTGTCTAAAAAATCTGTTACTTTCTCAAAGAAGGAGATCAGGTTGGTTTGGAACGATCTACCTTTTGTAAAGCCATGTTGTATTTTGTCCCATTTACCATTGACTTCAATATCCTTAACTACCTTCTCCTTCAAAATTTTTTCCAAGACCTTGCATACTACAGATGTCAAAATAACAGGCCTATAGTTACCCGGATCACTTTTTTTCCCTTTCTTAAATATAGGAACTATGTTCGCAATTCTCCAATCATACGGTATAACCCCTGAGTTTACAGATTCATTAAAAATTCTTGCTAATGGGCTTGCAATTTCATGTGCCAATTCCTTTAATATTCTTGGATGAAGATTATCTGGGCCCCCCGATTTAGTCCCATTAAGCTGTATGAGTTTCTCTTCTACCTCAGATATGGTAACATCTACCTCCAGATCCTCATTCCCATTTGTCATGCTACCATTATCCCTAAGATCCTCTTTAGTCTTATTAAAGACTGAGGCAAAGTATTTGTTTAGATATTGGGCCATGCCTAGATTATCCTTGACCTGCACTTCATCCTCAGTGTTTAGCGGTCCCACTTCTTCTTTCTTTGTTTTCACTCACTGGTACATTTTGGCAATAAAATACAAACTCCCACTGACTGTAATCAGATTGAGGCTTTCAAGCATTGTCCACATGGTGGGTCTATGTGGTGGGTCTGTACTAGAGCTGGACATTCAGCAGGCATTCTCACTGACTTGGTCTTTGGTGGTTAGATTAGGGAGGCACAACTCTTGGGCTCTACTCTCACTTCAGGCATTGATTTGATCTGGGTTTAGTGAAATCATTTACCTTCGTGGCGCCTCACTTTATTCACCTTTAAAATAAGTTAATGGTAAGGATTTGAAAAGTTGTTGTATAACTTATTATTTGGCATTTTGAGATCTTTGAAAGCATGGTGTTGTTATCTAAGGGCCTAATTCAAAACCAATTACATTCAATGGAGACCTCTATTGACTACTGTTTACCTCCAATCCAACACTTACTTAATGCAGACAATATTATTCCTATAGATAGAAACTGATTGATTTCATGGTTGATAGATATTAGGATCTATCTCCAATATTTATCATCACAGAGCCTCTGTTTCTCCATCTTTAAAATAGAGATAATATTTACCTACTCCACACTGTGTATTCCGGCTTAATAACTGTTGCCATTTTAAGGATCTTGGAAGCAAGTTGCTAGTTTAGTGCAGGCACCTTGACTAGTATCAAAAAACTCATTGTTGAAAAGTGCAGTATTTATAAGGACATTCGTCAATATTTCTTTCAATGCAGCAACGTTGCGTGTTCGTACTGGGCTTTGACTGAACTAGCCTCTAGAGAACACAAACACGAGGCAGGGTAGGCAGGGCAAGGCTGTATACATACATAGTAGCCTGTGGATTTCCCTTTTACGGAATTAACACCTGGTTGGCATGGCGTTTCTACCACACCCCTCATTATGAAGTCCCCCAGGCCAAGGCCAGCTACCAGTGCATTCAGCTCAAGTCAGGGCTCAGCTTTGTATCAGGAAGAGCTGGTGAGTGGGTTGCTGTATCATAGTTATTGTAGAAGTTCTGCTGAGTCAGATTCCAGTTTTTCCATTCAAACTTCATATAGAAGAAAGCGATTCTCTTCTCCCTTATTTGATAGCAATAGAGGAGAAGGGAGTTCTGGGGCCACTGGTGTTTCAGCCCAGTCTTAGTGGATATTGAAAAGATTTTTCCTAATTTGAACCTGGACTATTCCTAGGGAAAGCAAAAGTCAATAAAGCAAAGCCTGGAAAGAAACTTAGCCGAGCAGGGCAGGAATTATAGACAGCAGGCCAACTGAGATGCTGAATTCACCTGCAGCGCTGCCTTTCAAGGTTCTTGTGTATTTCAGTCTAACCTGAACATTTTTTTAATATCCTCAAAGAGCCTATCACCTATTGACATCTGAGATTATAAATCCTCCTCAGTCATGGAGATTTTAACCTGGATCACTGGTTGTCAGAATGGATGTTTCCCTTGTAATGAGTGCGGGGGGTTGAGAGCCAGACTTCTGAGATCTAATCCCAATTCTGCCACAGGCTTCCTTTTCCTATTGATCTGGCCCATATAAGTAGTAGTATCCTAGAGACAATCCCCTAATCCACTCAGTCCCCATATAATCTTGATTCTGTAAATTTATGAACATCAGTTCTGCTTCCAATCCTGTGATATTTAAAGTTTCAGGGGGAAACATCACTTCCTGCTGAAAATAACTGAAGGAATTTTAAGGGCCATAAAAAACTCTCTCCCACACTAATTCTAGATTGAAATCCATGTCATGGGTTGATATGTGTCTAATGAATTCAGTAACAATGAGGCTCACTGTGTCCTTCATAAGGAAATAGTAGTGGCACCTGTTTCTACTCTAAGGTGAGCTACCCTTTACAATTAAGATGTAGTTGTCATGGCAATCTTCCCACATCCTCAATTGTGCCCACTCCCTGGTTTAGAGATTTCAAACATACTCCTGAAGGGACTTAAAGCAGCTCCTAGATGATCCTAGGGCAGCACCCTGTGTATTATCCAGTTCTGTGGTGCATGATGGGCACAATTGGGAAAGGACTGGTCAGAGAGCAAGTGCTGGAATGCAGCACCTAGGACTGCATATTATGACGTTTCTTTACAGAAGAAAAGGAGTACTTGTGGCACCTTAGAGACTAACACATTTATTTGAGCATAAGCTTTCGTGAGCTACAGCCCACTGGGAGAATTAACAGCCACAGCAATACAGACAATTTGTTTCATGGATACATTAACTGCATGGGAAAAAAGCAGCTACTGTGTGGGGCAAAGCAGCTAAATGCCTCTCCAAGGGCTCCAAACCTAATTTTGGACTTGTCCTGAAGGAACTAGAGGGGCACTCCATTGTCACACTTGCTCACTGGGAACTTCTGAAGGGAAGGCCTTTCCGTATTTCTGTTGGGTGAGATATGGAAACAGTTGGACTACCACGCCAGGCTGCAGAAATCACATCATTGCTGGGTAAATTCCTGTGCTGTGTCACTAATGATGTGGTAATCACCTGGGAAAAGTCCTTCCAATGTCAAGTATAATTTCCTCTCTAGCTAGTGATCCAAGGTTTTTAGGTAGTACCAATCACCATAGCATCTATGCATTTCACTGCTGCAGAGGATGGTGACAATAAAACAAGATGATAGTCATGATGAGAAACATACCCTTTCCTCAGTAGTTTCATTGCTGATCAGAACTGGGTGGAATTTGAAACATCATCCACTCTACCTCCCTCCCACCCCGCATCATTTAAGATTCTCCACTATATTAATCTACTGTATATTCATCTAACCCAGTGAATCTCTCGATGTTATCCATGGACCATCAAAGGGAAATACAGCTCTTTCTGATGGTTTGAAGAAAAAAACTGAGAACAAAATAAAGGAGGATTGAGAAAGTACATGACAATGGAACACTCTTACCAAATTAACTACATCATGGAAAATACAGAATACACTGATCTTAACTCACTTATGAACATCTTCAGTGATGGAACCTCCATTACTTTGCTAGGCACTTAATTCCTTTGGCCAGAGCATTCCTATTTAATTTTCTAGTTATTTAAAACTCTCTATTTTTCTAATGCCTAGTGTCTGTGTTTTTATCCATTTGCAGTCTGAGCACCCATTGTTAGATGATGGACTCCATGAAGTTAGTGCTGGATTCTTGGTAAGAAAAGAGTTTTGCATTATGTGCATTAGTGCACAGGGAGAAGGGGAAGATGAGTGTTTGAGCCACATAGTTAAGCTAGAAAGCCTCCGATTGGCCCATAGGCTCACAGCTTCACAGATAAGAGCTGCTTGCAGGGTTAGTATATAGCATATCATGTCTCCTTCTTAATCTCCTGACTGTTGTGTGGTTGAATATTTGGGTTCTTCTCAGAGATCCCGTTCCTCAATATTCTTTTTCTAGGTGCCTCAAAGACTCATGAAGCCACTATTTTCAATGGGGTTTCCTGCTCAGTCTTGGAGTCAGCAATGCTTTAGCTCCACTACTGCTCACTGTCTTCCTTAAACCCCCTGTCCCTAAATTACTTAGGTTATTAATAAAATATTATTATCGGGAACTCACTGGGATATTGTCTGTTATTTTACCACACAGAGGAACAGCATAACAAAGATACTGTGTAGTCCCGCCCTACATGGATAGGCAATAACTCCACCCAGTGCCCCAACCACTGCTAATATTTTGTTGTTTCCATTTCATTTAGGAGGAAGACTCCATCGAGGGCCGGACCACGTGTCCACAGCCAATTTGCGGCATGCCTCTGGCCCCTCACATACTTCTTCATCCCAAGAGAAGGCTCCTTATCTGTCAGAAAGGCACGTCAATCCTCATCCAGCAGCTAATTCTGGGATCACCTTCCTCCTCACCTGAGAGTACAGCAATTCAGGGAGCCGAACTCCCACCATTCGGAAAGTGTGGATCCAGTCTTTGAAAAACACTTCCACAGCCAGAGATCTCCAACCTGCCTAGACCCCAGTCAAGTGTGAAGCAAACAGAAGGTAGTCAGGGACAGAAAATGCATTAGTCACCTCTCTAGTGTGATCACACCTTCACTGTCTGTATTTCACTGTAGATTGTAGGGCAGGCTCAAGGTGAGGAAGACAACTACTATGATGACAGCATCTGTAGGAGGCATTTCTACTGTCCAGGGTCCGGAAGGGGGAACTGGCAGCTCCTCTGAAGACCCCAATAATCACTTGTAAGGAGAATATTCCTTAAGTTACCTTGCATCTGAGTAAGGCCATATCTTGTCCCTGCTCAGATGGAGTTTTCACCCTTCGGGACCAGGGCAACAGGAGGAGCCCAGTTCCCCAACCTGGTTTGAAATTATTGCTGATGAAACAATAGAGATTTTATTAAATGATGAAAGGAAGTTGGATTAACATTGATCTTACTGGAAGGTCTGGAAAATGTAGTTTATGGCCTAAGGAGAGACAGGAGATAACGGCTCTACTGATGCTAAAGTTTCTTTTGATTCATATTATTTTAGGATGAGTGCTCCATCGTGGGTCAGTTTCATTGGTGATCCTCCTTTGCCTGCCCCTGTACTCTCAGAGGCTCAGCTCTTCATTCTTTATGAAGCTTTCCTTGAACAGAGTGCACCTGCAGCCCCAGAGTGAGTATTTGGATTCCTTCACTTCTTTCTCTGTGCGTATACTTAGGTGGTGTGTGGACATGTCCGTGCAGAGCTTTGGGCACAAACATGCAATCCAGTTGCCACCATTCTAAAAAGATAAACACAAGACAAGAGATTCTCTGCAGTCATTGTAAGGAAGAACCAAATTCCCTCTCCCCCGGGCACTTTCCGACCAACAAGCAGCTCCACCATTCCTTCTCATGTTAACATTCTCTTGCAATGCAAATAGACCTTTCCCAACCTCCTGACTTCACCTTGCTACTATCTAGTTAGTGATCGTCATATTCTCTCATATCACTGCACTTCAGTGTAAGAAAATGGTCTAAATAACATTTTTTGGACAGTGACTCAAAGACTCAGTTACTACTATGGCAGAGAAGTTTTGCTGGAACTCAGAGCTGCCCTGTTCCTTTTTACCCAGAATCCCATGGCCTGGCATCTGCCACTCTGGCTATGTCCACACTGAAATTAGAAGCCAATGGCTGGCCCGTGCCAGCTAACACGGGCTAGCGAGGCTCAGGATAAGGGGCTGATGAATTGCAGCATAGACAGATGTCTTCAGGCTGTGGTCTGAGCCCTGAGACCCTCTCACTTTGCATGGTCCTAGAGTCCAAGCTCCAGCCTCAACTCAAATGTCCAAAATGCAATTAAACAACCCCTTTTCTCAAGCCCCTCAATCCTGAGTCACCTGGCAGAGGCCATCATCACAGGTGTCTACTCGCAGTGTAGACATAGCCTCTGATCATTTTGGGATTCAGGGTCAGATATTTATTTTGAACTACTTCTTCGGATACATCATGAGAACTCTGATGTCCCATGGAGTGATACAAACAAATATTTGGATACAAAGGGCTTTGGTTGTTCCACTCCCCACAATTATTTTTCTTCTTTCTACTGCCCCACCCAGGACTGAAAGGCTTTCTACGATGGATTTTATTAGAAACCTGAGGCAAGGACAGGGGGGATTTAAAGAGATTGTAATTGCAGAGATGGATTTAGCTGTGCATTAAAAGGGACCATTATGGCACATTGGGGAGAAGTGGAAGCGAGAATTGTTCAGCTGCTGCTATTTGTATTTATTTTTCTTATTTTAGGACACCCTGTACATTGTATGACAGCTCTGATGCTCACATTCAGTCATTGGCCCCATAAAGTTTGGCCTGGCCATGAAATCCCAATCCGCTTTCCCTCCTCAGTGAGTATTCAAGATCTCCTTAATTCCAGATGGTGAATACATTAAGTATGATGTGTGGGAGAAGGGTCTTTAAGGACTGAAATGCATGTAAGGAATAGTGCTTCCACCTTCCTGAAAATGCAGGACAGTTCTCTACAGCATTCCAGCAGTGCTTTACAGAGAAGGATGAAGGCACGATCCCTGCTTGGAGATCCTACAATCTCTGTAGACAATGAACCAGTGAAAAATATAAAGCCCATTATTCCCCTTCTTATAGTTCTTTGTCTGCTGTTCCTGCCTCCTCAACTACAGCAAAGAGTCTTCGATTTATTGCCTCCTTTGAAGGAACATGCTTTTTATCAGGGAAAGAAGGAACATTGAGATAGATATAAGTCAAATACAGATTGGCAAAGCTGAAAAGGGGGATAGTTCTACAGTGGTTGATGTTTCAACTCTTTTCCTTTATGGCTCAGCTCACCACCATCAGCCACTGAAGCACTGCTGGCAGCTGAAGATCCTTATTTTACACCAGACCAACCTCATATTCTATACTTGGGCTTTTCTGAATGACAACTGACCATCATCTTCCCTGCAGTGAGTATTCAGAGTCTCAGCCATTCGTTTTAGACTGTACCTCAGAAATGGGATTTGTATTTGCCAATTTGTACACGGCTTTGGATCCTGAAAACGAAAATTCAGAACTCGAGCCTACAGCCATTCTAAGGAGGCACCAAACTCTGACTCGCTCAGAGCACTGTCTGAACTATGACCAGATCGAACAATTCTCATTGAATGGAATTTGTCCTTTGCCAGCGTGCTATACTGACTTATTAATATGTATGCAATGTTTATACAGAGTTCCTTCTTCCTTGACTATGGTGCATCACAGCAGATCCACCCTCCCCTCATCACCTCCCCCAGTAAAAGTGATTGACTACAAACTGCCCTCCAGAAAATAGATTCTGAGCGTAGATCGAAGTCGGGGGGGTGGGGCTTGAAACTCAAGCATTTCCCACAGAGAGCACCACAGAGGCAAAGAACCTGCACATGCCTGAGACAACCCTAACATGTGAGAGGCAGCCAACAGACCCCCTGTTTGGGCAGAGGAGGAGGAGTTACTGGGGACAGAGCCTGCCTGACTGGCCTGTCTGGGTGACCAACTGCAGGCCCTGGAGAGGCTGCACATGAGAGAAAGGAAGGGGCAGAGGGATATAGTACGGAGCGTGGTTGGGAATAGAGGTTTTTTTTCTCATTTTCTCAGCTCTTGTACTCCTGTGTCTGGGTTTCTTTTTTTCTTCCTGAACTCAACGTGTGGTGAAGGAGGGAAGAAAATGCATGAGACAGCTCCATGCAGTTACTTCTGGTGCTTGGCTCAGGGTGTGGTCTCCCCACAAAACTCATTGTGAGGTGTTTTCCCACCTCCACATTGGCTTTTTGTGGGGCCCCAGTGCAATCTGGTGACTAGAGTTAGCTGAGAGGCACCCAGTTCCCCTGCACCTTTTTTGGCCTGTTCACTGAGCCTTGACTTTTGCATTGATAATCCCATAATCTTCCGCAGCAGAAGATGATGAAAAAATGCTGAGAAAAGTGAGGCTGCTTTGATACTCATTATGTTGCATCTCCTGCAAGCAGACAGATCTCCCTTGTCTGTGTCCAAATGGCCACTGGGGGTAGTTGCCTGGCATGTGAATAGAGGCTGCTGTGGAGGGCATGTCAAACGGTGGCTTTGACTGTTTGCAAGTTCCCTTCCACCTCCCCCGGTAGTATCAGGCAATGAGACACACAGTCAACACTTCATCCTCTTAGTGTTCTCTGAAATATAGTTCTAGTTTTAGGGTGACTGGAAAGGCAGGATGTGACCTCCAAAGAGGCACAAGGCGTTTTTAAGGAGCTCTAAATTTTCCATAATCGTTCAGCAAACTGAATGATGCTGCCAAAAAGGACATCCTCTGAACATGCAAGAAGGTGCCGCAAACAGCACATTCAGTCATCCGATTGGTAGGAGAATCCTCCCCTGTATAACTGTAGAAATCACTTACCTCATGACCCTCTGTAAGGAGAGGAAGCAACATGGCTGGTGGTTGGGTGAGCAGAGCTGCTGGAAAAAGAGAGAAGGAACCCATTAGATGGGGAAGACAGCTGCTACTGAACTGAGGAGATCAGGGGACATGGTTTTAGGTCAATATCTTCTCCTGCAGAGGGACTTGACATTCAGAGTGGACCAAACTGCGTTGTCTGTAAAACTAATGGCAATTATTTCACTCTCACATGATGCTGCTGCCCAATTACCAGCGCTCTCCATTCCCCTTGCAGAACCCCACCATGCAATGGGCTAAACCGAGGCATGAGAGGGTATGAGTCATGGAAAGTCCACACCACATTTAAGGGTTGACATGTTTAAGGGTCTGTCTGTTTTATATATAACTCCAGGCTCTGCCTTTGTGCCAATGAGGGAGTTGATTCCTTCTTCACTAACACTTCAATGCAGCCCTCCTATTTAATGATGCCATAGTTGCAGCATACAGGACATTCATGCAGCTGAGGTACAGGAGCAGCCTCACGTGTTACCTGACCCTTTGGCTCATAAGACTATGAACTTGAGGTCGTGACTGAATGAAATCACATTAGTAACCACACTGGAGCATTTCCTGCTGCTCACATGCTGCATTGCTAGATACCGTGGCAGCTTCTACAGTTGTGGTCATCTCTCTGATGGAGAATCACATTCCATATCCCCTGGGAGAGAATAAACCTCCAATCAGTGTCTTTCCAGGGACACTAAACTTCTGACCAGTGTTCACGGGGGAAGAATAAACCTCCCTTGAATGACCTACTAGGTATGGAGGTAGAAACATCTCTCTTCATGGGGCAGAATAGAGTTCTAACAACATAACTTGTTTCTTTAATCTTTACTCTCCATGCTAATGGAGATGATGTCGACTATCAGTTCTCCTGCTGGTGGTGTGAGAGAAATGGTTGAATCGTGTTGTAAAGCCTTTGCATATGCACTATTTCCAAACAGAGTGTAAGTCACCGGGCTAATCCTTCTGGTCTTTTAATCCTCTGCACCACTGAATACAGGCAATTGTACTCAAGGAACTACACAGGACTTTGACTTCAATTGTACTACTAAATAATAATGCTGGAGACTGAACTCCATGTAACTTTCCTTTTCAGTTCTTAGTTATTCAGGATAGTAAGGAACAGAGCAGGTCCAACTCCAGAAATGATCAGTTAACTTGGTTGGGGCCTGTTAGTGGTCAGACAAACCCCAGCGTGAAACAGAATCTGGATCTTCCTTAAAACAACTGCAGAGAATTTGTTTTGGGAGTGCAGTTTTAGAAAGGTGGCAACCACATTCCATGTCTGCACTCAAAACCCTGTATATATATGCACATCTACCCACCTCCCCTCCCTCTCCATGTGCACGCAGCCAAAGGATCCTAATGCTCACTCTGTGGCAGGAAGGAACTCACTCTGTGGTTAAACGCAGGAAGAGCCGAGCCTCTGAGAGGTCAGGGGCAGGCAAAGGAAGGTCACTCCTTAAACTGGCCCAGGAGGGAGAACTCATCCTAAAATAAAATGAACGGAAAGGAAATATTAGCATCAGGAGAGCATTTCCCTCCTGTATCTCCCGCTTCCCCATATGCCATGATCTAGATTGACAACACCGCACTGAAGAGGAGCCTCATCACGTGAAAAGTAAGGTGCCACAAGTACTCCTTTTCTTTTCACGTGAAAAGTGGGTCCAATGCTGAGGGCCTCAGCCCTCCCAGAGTATTTTAAACCCAGACTTGACTGGGGTCGAGGCAGGATAGAGATCTCTGGCTGTGGAAGTGTTTTTCAATGACTGCTTCCACACTTTCCAAGTGGCGGGAGTTTGGCTCCCTGAAGTGCTGGATGCTCAGGTGAGGAGGAAGCTGACCCCAGAATTACCTGCGGAATGGGGATTGACATGCCTTCGTGGCATATAAGGAGCCTTCAGTGGGTAGAAAGAGGGAAGTGAAGGGCCAGAGGGAAGCAGCAAATTTGCTGCAGATATGTGGTCCGGCCCTTGGTGGAGCCTTCATCCTAAAGGAAATGGAAACAACAAAATATCAGCAGTGAGTTCCCGTTAATAATAATTTATCAATAACCACAGCAATTTAGGGACAGTGCTGTAAGGAAAACGGTGAACAGTAGAGGAGCTAAAGCATTGCGGACTCCAATATTGAACAGGAAACCCCATTGAAAATAGTGGCTTAATGAATCTTTCAGGTACCTAGAAAAAGAATATTGAGGAACGGGATCTCTGAGAAGAACCCAGACATTCAACCACACAACAGTCAAGAGATTAAGAAGGAGACGTGATATGTTTTATACTGAGAGCTGCCTGCAGGGTTATCTGTGAAGCTGTCGGCCTATGTGCCATTCTGAGACTTTGGGTTTAACTATGTGACTTTAACACTCATCTTCCCCGACCGCCCACACTGTACAATGTGAGTAATGCAAAACTCTTTTCTTACCAAGAATCCAGCACTGATTTCGTATAGTTCATCCTCTTCTGATAGGTACTCAGAGTTTAACTGCATAAAAAACAGACATTCACACTTGACATTAGTCAAATATTCTAGGGAGTTAAACAGCAATGCTCTGGGAAAAGGAACAAACTGCCTAGAGTAGTAATTGAGGTTCCATCACTGGAGATGTTGAGAAATGACTTAAATCAGTGTCTTTTCTATTTTCCACGCTGTGGATGATTTTGTAAGAGAGTTCTCAATACTCCTTTCATTCGTTCTCAGTTTATTCCTTCAAACCATCAGAAAGGGCTGTGTTTACTTCTGATGGACCACCATGGATAATAGATAAAGAAGAACTGGGTTAATTGAACTTATGGGATGGAGTGGATGATCAGCCAAATTCCACCCAATCCCGATCAGCAAGGAAGCTACTCAGGAAAGGGTATGTTTCTTCTCATCATAACTATCATCTTGTTTTATTATCACTATACTCTGCAGAGGCAAAATACGTAGATGCTATGGTGCTTGGTAATACATAAAAACCTTTGATAACTAGCTAGAGAAAGAAAAGGAGTACTTGTGGCAACTTAGAGACTAACAAATTGATTGATTTCTAAGGTGGCACAAGTACTCCTTTTCTTTTTGCCGATACAGACTAACACGGCTATCAAACCTGTCATTAGCCACAGAAGGGATTATAATCGACATTCGAAGGACTTTCCCCAGGTGATTATCATCTCATAAGTGACACGGACAGGAATTTATCCAGCAATGATGTGATTTCTGCAGCCTGGCATGGTAGTCAAGCTATTTCTGTATCACGTACAACAGAAATATTGAAAGGCCTTCTCTTCAGAAGCTCCCAGTGAGCAAGTGTGACAATGGAGTGCTCTGCTAGTTCCTCCAGGACAAGTCCAAAATTAGGCTTGGAACCCTTGGAAAGGCATTTAGCTTCTTTACCCCACACAGCAGCTGCTTTTTCAGTGCAGTTCATGTGACCATGAAATATGTCAAAAACCAGCATTTTCAACCAAGAGTGAAATAACTCCTCTGCCTTGCTATGGCCGTTAACTCTCCCACAGCCCTTCTGTAAAGAAACATCATAATGTGGAGCCCTAGGTGCTGCATTCCAGCACATGCTCTCTGACCAGTCCTTTCCCAGATGTACCCAGCATGCACCACAGAACTGGATAATACACAGGGTGCTGCCCTAGGATCATCTAGCAGCTGCTTTAGGTCCCGTCATGAGTATGTTGGAAATCCCTGACCCACGGAGTGGGCAGAACTTCTAAAATAGCTGTAATTCAGCAACCCACTAACCAGCTCTTCCTGATACAAAGCTGAGCACTGTTGTGAGCTGAAGGCACTGATAGCTGGGCTTGGGCCAGGGGACTTCATAATGAGGGGTGTGGTTAAATGCCATGCCAACCAGGTTTTCTCTCCATAAAAGGGTAATGCACATACAGCCTTGCCCTGCCTACCCAAGTGTTTGTGATCATAGTGCCCTCTCCGGAGACTGGTCCAATCAAAGCCCAGTATGAACTTAAAAAATGTTGGTGCATTTAAAGAAATATCGATAAATGTCCTTAAATGTTGAACTTTTCAAGAATGACTTTTTTGATACAAGTCACAGTGCCTGCACTCAGCAGACAACTTCCTTCCAAGGTTCTGAACAGTGGCAACAATTATTAAGCCAGAATGTACACTGTGGAGCAGGTAAATATTATCTGCATTTGAAAGATGGATAAACAGAGGCTCAGTGATGATAGATATGAGGATATTTATCAATATTTATCAGCCACAAAATAAATCGCTTTCTATTTATATTAATAACATTGTCTGGGCTAATGGTGTGATTGAAAGTTCACTGTAGTCAATAGGGGTTTCCATTGAGCGCAAAGGCCCTTAGATAACATAATACCTTTCTTTTAAGGATCTCAAAATGCCAAACAATAATTAATTCATAACTTTTTAAATACTTACCATTATTTCTGTTTTCAAGATGAATAAAGTGAGGACCTCATAGGTCAATGATTGCCAAAATCAAAGTGAATCAATCAATGCCTGAAGTGAGTGAGGAGTTTTGCTTAATCCCTAGTCTATCCACCAGAGCCCAAATTAGTGAGAATTCCTGCTGAGTCTCCAGATGTAGTACAGCCCCACCACACAGACCCACAATGTGGACATTTCCTGAAAGCCACAATCTGATTAAAGTCAATGGGATTTTGTATTTTATTGTCAAAGTCAGTGTCAGTGAGCAGAGAACTCTGACTATACTACAGTTGGACTAACCACCACAGTGGACATTCTGCTCCAATTCCAAACATGCTGAGTTGCAACCTTTTATTTATTCCGCATGTGTTACATGGGAATAGTGTAGCTTGAGAAGGACAGAAGAAATGTTTTAAGCACTCACTAACTACTGGTCTGAGACCCCTGTGGAACCACAACTCAATGAATATATAACTTACACAGGGGTGTTACATTGGCCATCCGAAAAAAGTCACTTACTCTATCGAAGGTCTGTGTGCCAAGTCTCATGTATCAAAATCAGTACCAACCAGCTCTGCCAGAGGGCAAGTCGAGCACTGACTTGAGCTCAGTGCCCCAATAGCTGTGTGTGGGCCAGGTGACGCCATAATGAAAGATGTAGCAGAATTGCCATGACAACTAGGTGCTAACTCCTAAAAAGGAAATATACCGGGTCTTATATATGTGTGCATCCCTGCTTGGTCTGCTCAAGTTTTTGTGATTATCTTGCCCTCTCCAGCCCAGAAAGAGAGTAAAAGCCCAAATGTTAAGGAGACCTGAGGGTGATACTTCTTTAGCTCAAGTGACAGAGGCCCTTTTTGGGTTTTTTTTTTTTTTTGAATTCATGATCCTGAGAGCTTAGCACGGGAAGCATAAAATACCTGGCTTTGGTTGTGTCTATCTGCATTCAGCCTCAGATTTAGGAATAGTAATTGATAACATCTGGGACACTAGTTAATTCTGGAGGAGTTTAGAAGGGGAGATTGAGAATCAGGCCAGCTGGGTTCCCATTGTAGTTATGCTCCTGGTTGTCTGTGACTTGCCAAAGTTACTTAACGACCGCTGCCCAGTGATAGAATGGGGATAATACCACCAAAAGCTGGTGTTAGCTCATGTTCATGTGGTTTGCTGGTGTTGTTATGGACAGACTTCTCCCTTAAAACTCTGTTCCCAGTCCCCAAAACTTAAGGGCTCCCTTTAAGCCATTTATCTGAGCCAGAGTTCGAAGGCCTCAAGCCTTTTGCTAACTGCTGAAGCCAGTGTCTTACAGGATAGAGGCCTGTAGGTTCCTTGTGTTACTGCTAAATAAAATAAATGCAAAAGCTAGCTCTTTGGGCTACAAGAAGGAGAGTTTTCAGAGTAACAGCCGTGTTAGTCTGTATTCGCAAAAAGAAAAGGAGTACTTGTGGCACCTTAGAGACTAACCAATTTATTTGAGCATAAGCTTTCGTGAGCTACAGCTCACTTCAAGAGAGAATTTCCTTTTTGTGATAGGGGTGAGTTTGAGGGGGTTAGATGAGTTGCTTTTTGTAGGAGTCTGGGTTGTTTTTGTTTTGTTTTTTTGTGGGAGGGGAAGTTGAATTAGTTTTTGCTGTTTTGGTGATGAATTGGATGTGGCATGTGTGGGGCTTCGTGTCAATGAAAATTTGAGAGATCCAGACAAACCAAGTAAGACACCTGGGATTCTTGTACAGGACTTGAAGTGTCTGGTCAGCTGCTCTAGAAAGATGCATGGACCTACCCACCAGGTGGTGCATTCCTGATGATCACGTCCATAAAGTAGCCATTACTGAATTGTGTATTTGTAGACTACAGGATGATGATTACTAGGTTGAAGGAGGAGGGAAAAATTCTTACTGTCACTCTCCTAGGAATTGTTTTTCCTGTTTGGTGTGAAGTGTGGCACTGTGGATTCTTAATAAATATCACATGTTGTTATGGGAAGGTAGGAGGAGTAGGAAAGAAGAACAGAAAAGCATTCAATTTTAATTTCCAGTATGTTTGTTTTCTATACAGATTTTTCAATATGCAGGAACTGTGCTTCTGTAGCTGATTTGTTTGTAAACTTCAAGGAGAAATTAAGGAAGGCTGCTTGTAAATATCCACATTAGAACTTGGCCAGGAAACCTGAGTTAACACCCTACACTTCTGGAAATGACAAGTGGCTGATTCAGGAACAATGGCAATGCATCCTTATTTGTAAAGAAAGCAGCAAAAGTGATGCTCATTTGGAGAGCACATTGTCCTTGCAGTTTCCTTTATTCAGCTTTCTTGTGAACAGAGCGCTGCTCTAGGAAGCACAGTTGAATTTTTACACCAGTCTTTCTCTGCCCTGCATTGGAGTGAGAACACAGAGCTGAGCCTGTGCTCTGCTTCAGAGACCTGACGCTTGTGAATTCCCACCCTGAACCCCTCAAGAGGCCATGTGTGGGTATTTGCCTCTTTGGGGGAAATAACTATTTGTCTTAGTTCTCACATGTGCGTTTGTGAGGAATATTGTGAGGTTTAACTAGCTCATGTGTGAGAGGCACTTTGAAGCTGAAACGTGCACGGCCTGACGTTTATAACTGCTAAGAATTACCAGGGCCTCACACTCTTCGAAGCTTGTGTAGGCCGAGCTCGTTGCACATACAATGGCTCCTTTCATCCCTCCTTTCTCCCACAAGCTCCTTTTTTATCATCCTCCCACCCCCCTCTATTTTAGGGATTCCCTGCATCTCTCCCATCTTCCCCCTGCCACAGGTTCTGCATGTCCCCCGTTCCCGTTCCTCTCATACCAGATTTATAATTGAAGAATGGTTATTGTGCAAAATGATGGCCAGTGACCTGATGTGCGCCTCCTTTGTGCTTTGCTACTACTAGCACATCATCAAAAGGACGTGCAAGGGAATAATGTGCTTTGCTGAGGGTCCAACTTCTCCCAGTGTACTGCAGTGCTGCACAGATGTAGTGCAGTGGAAACAATACAGGATGAGAACAGCTTCCAAAACTCATGCATTCTTACAGGTTCTCACCAGCATGTTGAGAAGGAGCATAATGAAGAAGGCAGATTCTCCAGCAGTAGAAAGAAACAGAGAAACCGGAGAAAGAGTTGTTGTTATATTAAATGATGGGATAAGTGCACAGAAAAAGGAGAGGACTGTGTAATATTCTAGACCTTTCTGTCTGGTGGAACTTTTGCAACTAGGCACCATTTAATATTTCTTCGAAACCCTGATATACAAGGGGCAGCGTGACAAAAACCTATAAACCACCTTGGCTGTTTGACCATTTGCAAGGCTTAGCCAACATCTACCTGTACTTGTAGCTTGGCTACCAGGTGACATCTTTATCAGATAGGACACCCTATGCTGACAATGATGCAGAGTGAGAGTTAACATCAGTTAATACCATGCTGTTGAAGAGGCAGTGTTACCCCAAAAATGGGGTATACTAAATGATAATTAAAAGATTATCCTATAAATCTGTTGCTGCTTTCTTTTAAAAATCAAATCACTGCTGCTGTTCAGCTCCTGGTCAGTCAGCTCTGCTCCACTCTCTTTGCATTAGCTTTTCTGTGGCTTCTCTTGCTGGCTCTCTGGCTCTCCCTGCATGCCTCTCTCCTTCTCAGCCTCCGGATTCCAAAACTGTTGCTGGCAGTTGGTCTTTTGTGCTACATTGTAGCTCTTTCCTTACATACCTTCCTAGTCTTAGACACAGTTACCTCACTCGCACATGCTCAGTCTTGACCATTACCTCGGAATTCTGAATGACAGTTGTGAGCTTTAAAACAAGTTGTGACCAGTATGAGTGGGTTCTGACCCGTTGCTGCTTAACTGACTGAACTCTCTGTCACCTCTTACTGCATATGCCCAATAATTGCCAATCTTGCACATGCTTACTGTTGTCCTTACCTCAGAACTGTGATTCTGCTGAGCCTCCCACCCCACCACACTTGGCTTTTTGCCAGGGCACCTTCCCCCTCCCCAAAGTCCTATGTTTTTACTGAGCATGTTCAGGATCTTCAGCATCCATCTCAGGGTGTAGTGATTTTTACTTATTCAGAATGGAAATCAGAAATACACAGTAGAGACTGGAGAATTTTCTCTGGTAATATTCCCCTTCTTGAGGGTGTGAAAATATCTATTATCTGACTCTCACTTTTACTAGTGAGTTCAATGGGTGTTTGCCCTTCTCCAACATTGGCTCAAGGCTCCTATTTAGGACCAAGCATGAATTTCTTCTTGTTGGCACAATACATCACTACCCCTGATTCTACCTCACTAGAACACGACCCTCTTTGGCTTTATTTTAAAGGTCCTGAGCCTCCTTATATAGTGTACTGGAATAAGCATTAGAAGTACCATACGCAAGATGTAAATTTTTCCTTTAAAATTTACTTTTATTGATGAGGTGGTAGTCAGCAATCACAACTCTGTGTGTATACCAGCTATGATTTCTATAACAGGTGTCTTCAGTTTGGCCAAAACTGAGACAATTGCCACAAGCTTTTAACAATTACATTACATAAAAACACTTATAAATGGTAACTTAACATTTATGTAACTAAATCTTAAACTTAAACTATTATATAAACAAATTTATACAATCATTACAACTATTTAAGATTGCTTACATTGCTTTCTTTTAAACTTTCACACAAAAACAGTTACATGCATTTGTTTACAGTTTTTAAATGATTCTTGACGGGTTTGCCTTCAATTTCCAACTTTTCCTGAACCGACTTTAGAACTTTTAACAGACTGTTTTCAATTTCTAATCCTCTCTGGACAAATTGTAATTTAAATAACACTTTCCTGGTCCAACATATTAGTATTACAGATATTACACAAACAATATGTTCCAGTTATCTATACAATAGGGTGCAGCAGTCTATTTAAAATTCCTGTGGCAGTAGATGACCATCCCAAAAATACCTCTCACCAATTGTGTTTTGTATCTTTTTACTTGTTCCACAATTTGTTTAATTTCATCAGTTGAGTGATGTACAGTGATCATAGTTTTACATGCATTTTCCTGAGCCTTTTGCAAGTATCCTTGCAAATCAGAATGGTTAAGCAATTGTTTAACTAAACTGATATTCATACTCAGTAGCTCTGGGTTGACACTTTCATACATTTGGTCCTTAACTTCCTTATATTAAACTTCAGGTAATGTAAAGTTAAAATCACATCCAATCACTGAAACTTTATTACATAAACATTGATTTTCATAAGGATTATGGCTTATATTAAACAAATAATTAACATTAAACTGTTCTGCATCAACTTCTAATACATACACTTGTATTTCCTATATACACAACCACAGATCTAGTGTCTGGAAATGGATTTAGTTGACGTGGCATTTTCCTTTTTTCTGGATTTAAACAGATATCATAAGATTGTATAACATTATTACAAATATATCCAATTCCATGTTCTTCCATACAAGTTTTACATTCTTCTGTTTTCCATACGGTGGTTTGATTTATGGCCCATAACTTGTCTTCCCTTGGTTGCATTACACTATTATTGACATTTAATCCTAATTCCATAATAGGGGACAGCCATTCTATTTGAGCATAAAACATTTCATTTTGCTGCACATTATATGTAAAATTGACCATTTTCCACCAAGAATATAAATTTTGCTCAGATTTTTCCATATGGGTATAAGAGTAGTAGTGGTTGGATTAATTGTGACTAGGAGACTAGTGGAGCAGTCAACTATCCCAGAACCATCTCTTAACATACACTGCCATTGTCCTGACTGAACTACTTTTTCCTGTATTATTCCTTTTTCCTTTTCTATAAACCAGTTACGTCCTGTTTGGCCTGGTGAAGGGAAATCTTGGGGACATAAAACACCCCAAATGGTAGGAGCAGCAAAAGAGAGAGAACATCTGTGGGTGTTTCCTGTAACTGTGTCTGGATTTTCTACAGGTCCCATTGTGACCTCAATAATCCAGTTCTTTATATTTAGACTGTCAGGCTGAGGGATTGCAAAAAGACAGTTAATCTCAGTATAAGTAAGAGCAGTAAAAATAGGTTTATTCCATTGTATTGTCGCTCTCAGTACTCCAGTCTCCGAACTCACACCACCATACCAACATCCAGCAAGCACTGATGCCAAGAAGAGAGAGGATAAATAGGGGTTCACCTTCTATCATCTGGATTGCATTTTTTATTATGTCTATAAAACAAACAGAAAACGTCTCTTCTCACATTTTAGCAGGACTATAAACTTTTTACCAACAGCAATTTACTAGCTAAAACAAAACAAAAAAGTCCATCATTTTGTTCCCTATTATAATTTATATGGAATTTTGATAAAAACAACAAGGTTTATATTCTTAACCTCTTATAAAACGTATAAGTGTTATACACACATTCACACAACTTTTTGATTCATTCTTTATTAGATTTACTATCATTGAAGGTTCCTTATCATATTTACTCTGAAAACTTTTACATTTACCTATATTTATTGATTTTTAACCTCTTTCCCCCCTATATATAGATATAAACTATATGTCCTTACTAAAGTTTCCATGGTATAAGTTATTGGAAGCACATTATTTGATCTGTTAAAACCCCTGGAAACTTCCTAACTTCAGCTAGAAGTTAATCTATATAATTACTGGGAGATTTATAATGGTGGTGATGGCACTCTACCATCCTCTATTTATTTGCCTGTTTTTGAATTCATTATTATTTTCATTATAGAATCGTAGAATCATAGGACATCAGGGTTGGAAGGGACCTCAGGAGGTCATCTAGTCCAACCCCCTGCTCAAAGCAGGACCAATCCCCAATTTTTGCCCCATATCCCTAAATGGCCCCCTCAGGGATTGAACTCACAACCCTTTATTTAGGTAATTTTCTACATTTCTTTATCTTTATCTAGTTAAGAAAACAAAACCATTTTTCCCCAAAACAGTTACAACTTTTATTTATAAACAACTTTTACTCAACTGCCACTACATAAGGAAAATTAAACAAATAATAAACTTTGACAAAAACTCTTATATCAAAATTTATTCAGCAACAAGAAAAAAAATTTTAGAAGATAAAAATATAAAGCTTTAGGAAGTGACCTCAGAACGTAGAGACAACAATTTAGGATAATTTATCATTAATAGCTAACTAAGTAGTAAAAAAAATAAAATAAAAAGAAATTTCTCTAATAAACTGTTTAACCAATCACTCCCCATAATTTTTTGTTCTGCAAATCCACCTTGGCATTTAAGGTCTGTAAAACGTCTATGCCCATGACCCCAAATCTTTTTGATCCATGATTCCAACCCTCCCATACAAGGTTGCTGTTCCAACTTGTAGCTCAATTGTTTTGATAATCAGGATCACCTCAAATGCTCCATTGAAGCCTGTTGCATGAATATAGCCGGTGATAGGCCAAAATAAAAGCCATTTAGATTTCAGTGCATTGATTATTGTATTACTGGCTCCTGTATCTGTTAGCAGTTTTGTAACCACAAGTCCATCCTCGATTGTTACATTTACCAAGGGTCTTCCATAATCATCCATCTTAATATCTGCAATTGGCCGGGAGTACAGTCCATAATAGGTTTGTTCAGTGATTCATCTCCACATTCTTAATTTTTTAAAATTCTTTTTCAATTGATCCTACAAATATAGCTAGTATTACTTATTACAAAATCTATTATTTTCCTACGAGGGAACTCTTGTTTGAAGAAGATCTTCAACTTAGGGTTGGGGACTGAGCACGTTAGACTCTTCAGTAAGAGAGACTTTTGATTCAAGTCTTTCTTTTTTTTTTATTAGATGTGTGCTCTATGCTTTGGGGCAGCAAATACATTTTGGGGCATGTGTGTCTTACCCAGGGAGTGGGTGTGACAAGCATGCCTGTCATTGATGGGAATGGCCTTCCAGCAAGAAGGATATTTTTTAATACAGAAACCCAGGCATATGCCTGTCTCTTAACATCTCTCCTTCAGAAGGAGAAGAAAGAGGGGAAGATTTGTTAGAAGTTTTTATTTTATTTTGTTATGGGGAAGGAGGGGGAACAGGACAGCTGTTTTGATTAAGTATTTTTCTTTTTATTTCATTACCTTTATTTAGTGTTTAGAGAAGACTATCACATGTCTTGTCCCGGCGGCAGAAGAGAGATACTGACAGTGGGTAAACCACAAAATTCTATAACTGCTGCTCACTGCCCAAGATGGGTGTGCGTGTGCCACCCAAATAAATACTGCTACTAAAATTTTCTGATTACAATGCAGGGACACAGCTCTATCTACTATATTAATTATTATTATTATTATTAGGATAGAAATGTAGAAACCCTGGTCTATTTGGAACAATTTTCAATTTTTGCATGATAAAATAGAATTTTAAAATCTACAGTATTATCTAAATTTTTAAGCATGTAAATGAAGTATAAATCAGACAAGCATAACAAAAGGCAATGGCTATTTAGAGTGCTCTTACAGTTAATACTACGGGAATTTAGAACTTTATTTTTAATCCTAACTTATTTATATGTTTATATATAAACTAAAACACATTTTGTGCCTGAGTATGTTACTTTACAATATTATTTGCATCAATTTTTCCAGTAGAGACATCATTCAATGTCCCAAGTAAAGCTAAGCAAATTTCAGTTAGGCAAACATTTTGGAGGATACACTATTCTTCTTTTAAAAACACCCTAAAGCAGATCATAAGCTAACAAATTCAGAGTTTCCTCTCTACTCCTTTTGGTGCTTCTTGTACATAAAAAAAACAAAACTAAGTTACCTATTACCCTAAGTTTTCCCTAATAATAATAAAATTACTTCTTATACTACCTTAAATCTATCTTCTAGTTACCTTATTATACACACTAGCCTGAATTATCAAAAGAAGAGAACTTATCTTATTTTCCAGAGCACATTATTCACAGTATTTATTGAGCAAGGCAGTTGACTTATTATAGCTTGTGTGCCCCTGGACTGCTCCCTCCCACCGCCCGCCTCCCCACTGCTGGGATCCCTCCCCTCGCCCACAGCCTGTGTGCCCCCGGCCTGCTCCCTCCCACCACCTGCCTCCCCTACTGCTGGGATCTCTCCCCAGCCCCATTCATCTTTCCTCAATTTTGGTATAATTTTTGGATGCAATTCCAAAGATGGAGGTTCTTTAGATATTGAATACTTCTCAGAAGGGAATCCAAACACTGAGGTTTTCAGAGGGGGAAATTCAGGTAATACAGGTTCAAGGGAAGAGGGTTTTAGCAGCAAGGAACCAGGGAGAAGAGACTGAGGTAGTGAGGATTCACAAGAAGAAAATTCAGATAATGTAGTTAGAAGATCACAATTAAGTTATAGTTCCAATGAAGGAAGTGATTCAAGGAATGAGGGTTCTAACAGAGTAAATGTCCGCTCCTGATTCTGTTCCTGAGTCTCCTGCATCTCTTTCCCTGACATTTTCCTCCTTCACTGCCTTTTCTCTTTCTTATCTATATTTAGAATTTAAAAGAATACACTTATTCTTTTATATAGCACTAAGCATATAATTTAAAAAAAAAAACAATTCCCTATTTCTATGCTATATTACACATCTAACCCAACTAAGGTTCTCCCCCAGAATTCCCTTTCAGAACTTTAGCTGAGAAGAACGAATCTTCTTTTCCCCTGTCAAATGTTAACTGATATACGGTGGGATTAGCTTTACTTGCAATTATGACAGATCCTGCCCACACCGGGTTGAGGACATGGGCTTTTTCTTTGTATATTTATACATCACCATGTCCCCTATTTCCATTCACTGTTTTTAGTAAGCAATTTATACAGTGGAACAGCCCCGTCCCTTTTTTTGCATATTTTTCAATAAAATCTCTAAGAGAAAAGTTAGTCATACCCAAAAGGATCTCATGTTAGAAACATCTGTTTCTAACTCTATTTATTCAGTGACCTCCCCTCTTGTCCCAATGTAACTCCTGCTGCTGACACATTTACACTTTTTCTGGACTGACCTTAAATCCAGTTTCTTTTATTTTCTGCAATATTTTCATATTTTTCTCCCTAGTTTTAATATTGATAAGAATATCCTTTACATATCTTAACAGAGACTGTACAGCATTACTTCCTAACTTCTGCTTCCCTAGGATGCTTATAAAATCATCTCAAAGCAGATTATAAATTAGCAAATTAAGAAACTTAACAGAATAGAACTGTATTTCAATACTGCAATTATTAAGATAGTCTAAAAACCCACAGTACTTGTGGACTAAAAACACTCTAGCTAAATATTCAATAACCATTTTTACATAATTCCTATTATTTCATAAATACATTTGTAATTGGTTCCTTTTAAACTACATATATAATAAAAAATAATAATTTGTTTTAAGGTTTGATTTCTCCTGCTCTAAAGTGGCATGCTTTTATGCTGACACTGAAGCTATTAGGGGTGTTTAGTTTTCTTACGCTGTCTCCTTACAGCAATGGTCCCCAAACTTTTCAGGATCGTCCACCTCTTACCCCTGGCAACTCCCAGGGGAGGGACGCAGACAGGGGTAAGGGGGCCGAAACTGTGGCTGCATCTGGGTGCGGGTCTGGGGCCAGGAGCTAGATTGGGAATGGAGCCGCAGCCAGGGGCCAAGGCTGGGGGGTGGAATCGGGGATGGGTGAGGAGTCACACCCTGGCTGCGGTTGGGAGCCAACGCTGAGGGAGAGGCCGGGCATGGGCCCAGGATCGTGGCTGTGGGCTGGTCAGAGCTGAGTGGCATTCCCTGACCGCCCCCCATAGGGGGCTGGCCTGGGCCCTGCTGTGCCCCCCAGACGTTCCACCATGCCCTCCTAGGGGGGCATGACCCACAGTTTGGGGACCTCTTCCTTAAAGGGTGAAGAAGCTGTAAATTCAGCTTCCTCAGTCAGCTAGCTCTCAGAGCAACTCAGCAACCTCATATTGCAATAGCCTTTTCCAATCTAAACTCCACAATAGGGCCAAGGTTTTCTGCTGTCTATTTTGGTAGGGGACAAAATTTTCTTTTTATCCCTCTTTCCTTCATTCTACGTTGCTGGTCCCCTTTTGCCTGAGAACCGTTGTCAGAGAAGGTTTCTATTCGTACCTTCTCAAGTTTTTCTCTTGATGATGGCCGCCCTTTCTTCTGTATTTTATATACAGTTTTATTCATAGTGGCATCTGAATCATTAAACTTTTTTTTACTGTTTTCATTGCCAAACCTAATTCTAAATTTTGACCTAACTCTGAACATCCAGATGCTGATTCCCAGTTATACTTGGCTTTGGTTTTCCCTTTACCCAGTTTCCTTTCAGGAGAGCACGTCATGGAATCCCCTCCTGGAAAGAAAGATTTCACCACTTCTTTTTCTGGGCTATTAATATTACCTCCATAGGGAAACTATGAAAATTTTGGTCTAGTGTTTCCTTCTTGCATAAAAACAGCTTCTAATGTCCACTGGGGTTTGTGTAGCCCATTGCTGGGGCATAATGGTAGCAGCGCAGCCTCACAGTCTTTTCAATAATGAGTCTGATACTGATAGTGTACTGTGCTTGGAGAATATTAGAATATGACTAGGGTCCTACATAGAGCCACTGCTGCATAATGGGTTTATTCACGCCACCCTATGAATCCCCTTCAGACGGGAGCTTGTGTTCTGACCTGTGTTGATGGGACATCATGCAGACATGCAGTTCGGTGCCTAAGTCCCAGTTATGCTCTGATGAGCACATGAAGCAATACAATCAGGAGACATCAGTTTTTTTCAGCTAAATCATACCATCCGTGTTTTGCTTTTTGAAATAGATAACACATCCTTGCTGAACTATCACATATTTGGTGAATGAATCTCATGGGAGAAACTCTTCAAACATCAGAAAACTAAGTACAAATAATTCATGAGTTGGGCAGTGACCAATAAAAAAATACAGGAATTGCTAGAACCGTAAACTTCTTTTCTTTTAACTCTCTAACCTTCTGAGATAAAGGAAGCCAACTGCAGCTGGAGGCAGAATCCTTCCCTGCATGCACCCAAAACTCTGCCTCTTAAATTACCACTTGCCAGAAATGGGGAGAGCTCCATACTTGCCATATGATGATAACTGACAGAAACTATTTCTGCCAATGTTGTGGGGCTGACTCCTGAAAGTGGCAGATAGGACAGGAATGGCAAAACGTATTTGATTTCAGGTAGATGGCAACTCTCTATTCCATGCTTTAACCTGAACCTTTATAGACCCCACCCCACACAAAAAGAAAGGAACACCCTATGTACTTGCAAAGTAGATCTTGTGTACTTGCTGAATGGAAGAGGGTTTGCTCTAAATAAAGAAAGTCTCTTCTTTCTAGATAGAATGGTTAGACTGAGGCCTCCTGGGGGAATGAACTCTGATCTGGTCAACAGCCCGATGCTGGATTCCACATCCTAAAAGGACAGAAATAGAAAACTAAATTATCAGCCAAAGTTGAAAAAGCCCATTCCATAACCTGTATAGACCTGGAATCTGACCTGCCCATCACAGCTATAAGAATCCACTCTCCTTTCCTCAGAGTGCTAATAAATTCCATCATGTTTTAGAGGAGAAAATGCAAAGCCTCTCTGCCCAAGGAGGGCAGAAGGAACGAGTACAAGATTGCAGTAGCAGCAGTAAACTCCAGAAATAAGGAGCTCTGTATAAACATTGCGTACATATTAATAAGTCAGCACTAGCAGGCTCACTCACAATGGACAAGTCTCATTAAATGAGAATTGTTCGATCTGGCCATAGGTTGGATAATGCCCTGAGTGAGTCAAAGTTTGGTGCTTCCTTAGAATGTCTGTAGGCTCTAGTTCTGAATTTTCATTTTCAGCCCTGTACAAATCGGCACATAGAAAACCCGTTTCTGAGGTACCCTCAGGGAAGAATGGCTCAGACTCTGAATATTTACTGCAGGGGAAGATGATGGTCAATTATGATTCAGAAAAGTCCCAGTCTAGAGAGAATGTGGAGCTTTCTTACAATGCCTGGAATGAGAGAACTGTCCTGCATTTTCAGGAAGCTGGCAGCACAATTCCTAACATGCATTTGAGCCCTTACAGACCCTCTCCCTCACACAAGATAGACTTAAGAAGAATTTGAATACTCACAGAAGAAGTGGGGGAAGGGATTGGAATTAGATGGCCAGCCCAAGCTTCATGTGGCCAACGACTGAATGTGAGCATTGAGCTCTGTGCTAATGTACAATATGCCATACTGGTCCCGGTTAATGCACAGCTAAATTCACCTCTGCCAGTACAATCTGTTTAAATTCCCTTTCCTTGGCTCCAACTTTTAATAGAATCCGCAGTTCAAAGCCTTTCAGTCTTCATTGTAGTAGAAGAAACAAGTAAATCATTGTGAGAAGGGGAACAACCAAAGGTGCTTTACCCAAACAAGTGAGTCTATTACTCCTTGGGACAACAGAGATAACACAATCTATCCCCACAAGTAGCTGAAAATAAATATCTTACTCCAAACCCCAAAAATGTTCGTGGCAGGTGCTAGGCCATAGGATTCAGGCTGATAAGGACCAGGGCAACTCTGATTTACAGCTATAGGAACAGTAGTAAATTCCTCTGCTGTAGCAGTGCCTGAGTCTTTGAATTACTGAATTATTGAATAACAAAAAATGTTAAGACTTTCACCTCCACTGAAGTGCAGTAATATGGGAGAATATGACAACCACTAAGTAGGTGGTAGCAGGGTAAAGTCAGGAGTGAGGGAAAGGTGTATTTGTAAGAGAATGTAATCATGAGAAGGAATGGTTGGTAGAATGTGCCCAATGTGGGACAGAATTTGGTTCTTCCTTACAACGACTGCAGAGAATCTCTTGTCTTGTGTTTATCTTTTTAAGAAAGCTGGTAACCATATTGCATGTTTGCACCCAAAGCCCTGTACAGACATGTCCACACACCCTCCCTAATACACACACACACACAGAAAGAAGTGAAGAAATCCCAATGCTCACTCAGCAGCAGAGGATCTGCTCTGTTCAAGAAAAGCATCACAATGCATGAAGAGCTGAGCCTCAGAGTACAGGGGCAGGCAAAGGAGAGTCATTGATTAAATAGGCCCATGAAGGAGCACTCATCCTAAAATAAAAAGAATGGAAAGGAAATATGCCTCCCCATATGCCATAATCTACATTAATAACACCCCATAATTCTACTTCCCAGTAACATGAATGTTAATCCAGCTTCTTTCCATCATCTAATAAAATCTCTATTGTTTCGTCAGCAGAAATTTCAAACTGATTTTGGGAACTGGGCTCCTGCATACCCCGAAATTCTCATATCAACTAAATGGGCAAAAGCATGGACCACCAGTGAGCCCCATGGTTGCCTAGTCCCTATATGGTCCCTTCTATGTGGTTTGTTTCATCAACCATTCTTGCTAGTCTTTGTCACTACATAAGGAAAAAATAAACTCCATTTTATCAGGGATGGAGTGTTACACTACTCAGAGGCAAAGGATTTTAGGGAACAATCTTTTTACAAGTGATTATTGGGATCTTTGGAGGAGCTCTCAGTTGCCCCTTCCCCAAACTGGACCTTTACAAATACATTGTCCTCCCAGTAGAGATGTTCCTCACCCTCTGCCTACTCTACAGTCCAAGGGAAATACAGAGAGGAAAGTTGTGATATCACTAGAGATGTGACTGCTGCATTTTCTGTTCCTAATTCCCTTATTTTCTTTCGCTTGAGAGGCCGCATAATATAGAAAAATGGGTCCCAAGCTCCAGACGTTGGCATTCCTTTGATCCAGACTTAGCAGGAGTTTAGGCAGGACACAGACCTCTCGCTAGGGAAGAGGTGTGTGGGGTTTTTGTGTGTGTGTGGTGTTGTGTTTTTTTTTTAAACACACACACACACACAGGACTGCATCCACATTTTCAGAAAAATGGGGGCCCTGTTCCATACACATACCTGAAATCCTTCAGTCCCTGAAGTACTGTACCCTAGAGGAATGAGTGTGCCAATTGCCAGAATTATCTGCTGAATGAGGATTGATGTGCCTTCATGAGAGGTGAAGAGGCTTCATTTGGGATAAAGAAGTATGTGAGGGGCCAAAAAGTAGCTGCAAAATGGCTGCAGATACAAGGTCTGACCTTCAATGGAGCCTTCATCCTAAATGAAATGGAAACAACAAAATGTTAGGAATGGGCGGGGCACTGGGAGGAGTAACTGTCTATCGATTTAGGGTGGGAATACACAATATGTTTATTATTTTGTTCCTGTGTGTAAAATGACAGGAAAATATCCCAGTAAGTTCATGAGGATATTTTACTAGTAACCAAAGCAACTAATAGACCATGGGTTTAAGGAAGACAGTGAGGAGTAGTGGAGTAAAAGCATTGCTGACTCCAGAATACACACTGTGGAGTAGGTAAATATCTCCATTTTAAAGATAGATAAACAGAGGCTCAGTGATGATAGATATTAGGATATTTATCAATATTTGTCAGCCATGAAATAAATCATCACTTTCTATTTATATTAATAATATTGTCTGCACTAAGGGTGTGATTGAAAGTCCACTGTAGTCAATAGGGGTCTCCATCGAATGTAACTGGTTTTGAATTAGGCCCTTAGATAACATAACATCGTGCTTTCAAGGATCTCAAAATGCCAAACAATAATTCATAACTTTTAAAATACTTATCATTATCCCCATTTTCAAGATAAATAAAGTGAGGCACCTCAAAGGTCAATGATTGCCAAAATCAAAGTGAATCAATCAACGCCTGAAGTGAGTGAGGAGTTTTGCTTAATCCCTAGTCTATCCACCAGAGCCCAAATTAGTGAGAATTCCTGCTGAGTCTCCAGATGTAGTACAGCCCCACCACACAGACCCACAATGTGGACATTTCCTGAAAGCCACAATCTGATTAAAGTCAATGGGATTTTGTATTTTATTGTCAAAGTCAGTGTCAGTGAGCAGAGAACTCTGACTATACTACAGTTGGACTAACCACCACAGTGGACATTCTGCTCCAATTCCAAACATGCTGAGTTGCAACCTTTTATTTATTCCTCATGTGTTACATGGGAATAGTGTAGCTTGAGAAGGACAGAAGAAATGTTTTAAGCACTCACTAACTACTGGTCTGAGACCCCTGTGGAACCACAACTTACTTACAAAGTTGTGTTACGTTGGCCATCTGAGAAAATTCAGTTACTTCTATCAAAGGCCTGTATGCCAAGTCTCACAACAACCACCACAGGTATTATCAAAATCGCTGCAGTATTGCACAGTGCCAACCAGCTCTCCCAGAGACTAAGGTGAGGACTGACTTTAGCTCAGTGCCGCAATAGCAGCGCATGGGCTGTTATGTATGTGTACATCTCTTCCCTGGCCTATCCAAGTGTTTATGATCATAGTGCCCTCTCTAGAGATTAGTCCAGTCAGAGCCCCATACAAACATGAAAATGTTGATCCATTTAAAGAAATATTGATAAATATTTTTATAAATATTGAACTTTTCAAGAATAACTTTTTTTATAATAGTCATAGTGCCTGCACTCAGCAAGCAACTTGTTTTCAAGGTTCTTAAAAGTGGCAACAATTATTAAGCCAGAAAATATGCTGTGGAGTAGTAAGTATTAGCTCCATTTTAATGATGGACAAGCAGAGGCGCAATGAGGATAAATATTGATAAATATCCTATTATCTAGGATGAAATATGAAATAAATAACTTTCCATGTATATGAATGATACTGTCTGCACTTAAGGTGTGATGAAAAGTCAATTGTAGTCAATAGGGGTCTAACAATTAAATTTATTTGGTTTTGGATTAGGCCCATAGATAACATAACACCATGCTTCCAAGCTCTCAAAATGCAAAACAATAATTAAGTTATACAACAACTTTTCAAATAGTTACCTCTCCCCCAATTTAAAGATGAATAAATTGAGGCATCATGAATGTAAAAGATACAGAACAGGCAGGAAGAAACAATGAAGGTATTGGAACTGTAAACTATCAAAAAAGCTTTAATTTTAACATCCCTTGTTCCCTTAAACTGGAGAGAGATTTCTTAGACAGAAACCCCCCCATCTGACAGTCTATTGGATGGTATTAAAGATAAGTGTTCTTTTGGGGGAAAAGTGAAGAAGTTAACTGAGATAGGCTGGTGCTATCGTTGTTGCTATTGTTAAACTCCAATCCTGTTTCCTAAAAACAAAAAACAAGAGAAAGACTAAAAGGGAAAGAAAAGAACAGCAAAGGGAGAAAATGCAGTTTCTGCCTCTGCTGTTGAATCGCACTTACAACCTAACTCAGTGCTGGAAAAATACAAACACAGCACATGGTCTTATCAGCCATTCTGAGACCAGGGAAACATGTTCCATCATCAGGCTGTTTAGGGCATTGCTTTTAGCTGCCTCCTTCTGGTCACAGGCTGACAGCAGTGTTGCAAAATAAGCAGTATTAACTGGTGAAGAAAAAGGACACATGGGGTGAGGTTGGAGGATAAGACAGTCTCATATCCCAGATGGTGTTCAGGTTTTAACTAGAGCTGGTGGAGGTGACAGTGTCATCTGGGTCCCTCTCTCTGACCTGGTCTGTTTAGGAGATCTCTCAGGATTAGGATGAAGAAGGTCTGGGGTCCCAGGAGATTGTGGCGGTGACAACCGTGATGGTGAAGCTCCTTCCTTCCCCATTCTCTTGTCCTTCAATCAGACAGCGTTCCCTTTAGTTTCACCTCCACATTTTCACCCCAAAGAACCCGGAAAGTGGGTGAGTGATGGAAGAGCCCATCCCCTCATTATATGTTCACCAATTAGGCCTAATTTTGGTCCTTTAATTTGTCCTCCCACCCTTCTCGTTTACCAAGCATGGTTTTAACAGAGTCCTTGAATTATATCAGCAGACCCTTTTGTTTTAACTAATCCAGTGATTTCTCTCTCCCTTTTGCACATTTCCCCATGAACAGTTATTGTTATAGCTTATTGTGACATTTTATGAACAATCAATCACTCTTTACACTTGAATTCACAAATCTGATAAATGGGCCTACAAATTTATCCTAACAGTGAATTGAATTGATCACCATGATGCATTTTTGGGGGGAGCTGAATACGTTTTGGTCACTGAGGTGCGCTGGAGAGGGAGGTTGGACTGGTTTTGGGTACCAGGGTAGGCTGTGGGGGATTGTATTGATTTAGGTCACCACCATGTTGGAAAATCCCTCTACAGCAACAAATCAATTCATTCATCCAGGAGGTTTTTACCTGTTCTCATGATAGCGAGCTGGGAGATTCTTAACACACATTTCTTCCCAGGTTTCAGAGTAACAGCTGGAGGAGAGTCTATGGGGTAACCAGAGTTTGAAGCAGCCATGGGATTTGAGCAGATCAAGGGGTCATGAAGATACTAGCAGCACAGCTGGTTCTAGGAGCAGCCTATGCTGTTTTCATGGAAATCATTTTTGGAGTGGCAACCTCTCCACCTCCCCCCTCCCCCCCCCCACAAAAAAAAAAAAAACAATAATCCAGCAACAAAGGCTGAGTGAAACAGCAATTCAGTGCTCCCTGGTAGTTAGTGCCCAGGACAACCACCCTAACTGGTTCAGTGTACTGAACTGCCAGATCTACTTCTGAGCTAGTATAAACTTGCAAAGGGGCTTGTGGAGCTGAATTGCAGAGGGGCCTGCCAGGTGGCTCAGGGATCTGATGGAGGAGCCTGAGGCCTGCTCTGAAACTCCTGCTCTAGTATAGTCATGCCAACTTCCCCCATGATTTTGTTTGTTTGGGGGGAGTGACAGGATTTTAGATAGGGCTGCATCCCAATCTGTGATGACACAAGAAGCTCCACCCCTCTGGGGAAATCCCCATCTGGCTGGCTGCCTGCCTGCCTGCCAGGGAAGAGCAATCAGTCAGAGCTGCTGTAGGAAGAGCTCCCTCCCCTTTTCCCTCCTCTGCAGCCTGAAGCCATTTTAGCAGGCAGGGAATGGGGCAGCAGAAAGAGTCCAGCAGTTCAGGGTAGCTCTGATCCCTCCTCCCTCTTTGCTCCTGTGAGCAACGGGACAGCTCCTCCACTCCCCTGCACCATGGCCTGGGAATGGGTAGAGATGGTGAAAGGGGACCCCACTGCAGCCCTGCCAAGCCTGGGTGGGCAGGTGAAAGAACTCCAGGGGGAGCAGAGGTCAGCTGAACTTATGGGGGACACATAGAAATGCTGGGTGTCCCAACTGATGTGGGGACAGGATTGATTTGGAAGTTGGGGGGCCAGAAATAATTGGCAGGGGTTGGGCAGATGTTGGGGTGAGAGCTCCTGCACCAGGGGCCATTTGCCTATAAATATGGGGTGATCCTGGTTCCTTTTCCTACCTCACTCTCTCTGAGGGCCCTACAGATCTTTTCCAAACAAAGCATCTGACAGGCTGTACTAGGCCTAGAGGCCCCCTGCTGGAGGCCTTGTGGTCCTACCACACCCTGCCCCAGAAAAGGGCAAGAGATTCCTCCAAGCTGCCTTGAATGGCTGCATGGGACACAGCCAGTCAGAAAGAGGCTGCAGGGAAGCAGGCCCCTATAAAAGGAGGTGCAGGGCTCTAAGTTCAGTCTGCATGTAGGGACCAGGGGAGCAAGGAAGGTGTTCCTGGCTGGTTGTTGGGACTCGAAGAAGATAAGGGCCATGAGGAAGTGGCCCAGGGAATCTTAGTTAGAGATGTGGCACATGGGTGTTATGTATAGCGTCCTTGGATTGGGACCCAGAGTAGTGGGTGGGCTTGGTTCCCTTCTAAACAGTCACTGGGGAAGTGGTGAAACCTTGAGCAAGGAAGTTTAAACTGGCCCAGAGAAGTGCTATATCTGGAACTGGGTTGCCCCTGAAAGGGGGCCAAACTGAGACTGACTCAACAGGAGAACTGGGGTCCATGAACCGAGTTCAAGAGGAGTGGCTCAACTGGAGAGCTGGGGTCACTGAGGACTCAAGGGAAGGCAAAGGGATGTACTAGCACCCCAGGGAGGAAGCCCTAGGGCTCTAGTCCATTCCAGAGCAGGCACCTTTGTCAGGTAGCCAGAACCCAGCTGAGGGTACCATGATGGAACCTGTTGGACTGTTAAGGGACTGAGCCTGAGGAGGGCTGCAGGATATTACTGAGGACAGCAGGATTGTCCTGGCTGAACCATATAACCAAGAAGGGGTTTGGTTTGTTTCACATACAGACTGTGTGTGACTTGGCCAGAGGGCTGAGTCACCAAAGACCCACCTGATGAATGCAGCGGCCAACAGGGGGCACTGTGAGCAGAGAAACTGAGGAAAAAAACTTCAGGTATGTACAACACCAACAGACTCCGGACGTCGGAAGGCAGGATCGAACGGGGGAATCTCTGGACCTTAGTGCATGAGCCTCTACAGCATGAGTTAAAAGCCACCTGGTGGTTAGATAAGGCTGTACAGCAGATTCATTTTCTCTCTAAGTGGTCTCAGTGCCACTAGATGGGACAGAACACCACACCCAAAAGGTGTGTGGGTTACACATGCACACACTTGACCAGGTGGTGCTTGCATTAAGTGAGTGGACTCTGCTGCACATGCATTGACAAAAGCTTCAACTTCTGGGTTTGGAAAACCAGTAAGCTTTTATTCAACCTGATTAAACACAACCACCATCACAAGATTGTTCGTTAACCCTTCTTGTTACCGCCAGAAGAAAAGCCTCATCCGTTCACAACTCAGTAGAGCTTTCCTTCCTGACCACAGAGTGGCTCCCTGTCCCCCTCTGTGATCCTGCTCCCTCTCTCCTCAGGAGCCAGCCAATGACCCTTTGATTAAAACTCCTCAGCATTCCAAGTGGGGGAGCTTCTATTAAAGAATCCAAACCTCCATCTCTGTGCACCCAACACAGGGGTGAAAGTAACATTCAACACTTACTGGTAGGGGGGCCAGCTCCAGCCCACAGAAGGGGCGGGGCCTCAGGCAGAAGGGGCGGGGCCTCAGGCAGAAGGGGCGGGGGTGGAGGTCAGTGCCCCCAACCAGCCCATCCGTGCTGCCTGGTCCACGCCAGTCAGGGCTCTAGTGGTGATTTAAAGGACCCATGGCTCCAGCCGCTGCTGCCCCAGGCCTTTTAAATTACTGGCCCAGAGGCAGCTGCTCCTTTCGCCCCCTCCCCAATCAGTGACCCTGGGGAGGGGGGGGGGGCACAAAAGGGGCAACAATGTTAGAGTGCTGCCATGGCAAAGGACCCTGCTTAAAGCCACAGCAGTGTGTTAACATTAGCTGCATTTTACCAGTTTGCTATAATGGCCCTGTAAAGGTTCAGACTCACCCAGCAGCACCTCCTGCTGGTAGTCAACAGGGATTAGCTCATCCAGCCACCAGAGCACCCTCTGCAGGCCAGTGATCCACCTTATCACCAGCCCCCATGTCCCTCCCAGGACCTGGTGCCCCTTTCTCTGGGGGTGCTGCCCTCCTGGCAGTGCTCCCACACTCTAAGGTTCTGGGTCTCCCCACCCAGGGGAAGCTTCACCCTCTAACTCCACCTCACCTCAGTCTGGGCTACTGCCAGTCCCCACTTAGCCCCTTGTATCAGGGGCAGACTGCAGTGTATATGCCACTCATCACAGTTAAGGGGGTTTTTGGACCTGCTGCCTCCTCCTACCCATGGGCTACCTCTCTGCAACCCTGCACCTATTCAGCCTGAGTCTTTCCAGGCTGGAGCTCCCAGCTCCTCTGGCCCTTCCCCAGCCCTGCTCCAGTCTAGGGGTCCTGCTCAGCACCTCACAGCCAGGCCCTTCTCCCTCTACAGGCAGAGGGAGACTGACTTGGCTCCTGGCTCACAGCCTCTTATAGGGGCCAACTGGGCCTGATTGAGCTGGCCACAGCTGCGGCTGCTCCCTTCATCAGCCTAGGCTTTTCCCCACAGCCCCAGCCCTCTCCCAGGGCTGGAGCAGGGAACCAGCCCGCTACAGGCCCATAACGGCTTACTTTAAGCCATTGTCTGTTCTCCACAATAATAAATTTGGGAGTGTGTGCAACAGTAATTGTCTCTCTCACTCACACACACACTGGGAATAGGCATGGGGGATACAAAATCAAGACAGGTCATAGAAACATATAATAATCTTTTTAAAAAGACATTATTTTTGTGTGGTCTGACTCATCATAATCTTTGATCTTTAGGCTGGTAATGCTATAGTGTGGGCCAGCCTCAATCCACTCTCTTTCCCTATTGGCTTTGCGGAGGCAGAGTCATGCAGAGTTTTCTTAAAATGTTAATTGCTTGAACAATTTCCTATCTCAGCCCTTGCAGAAGCCAGTTTCAAAGGTTACCCAGAGGCGAAGCTTTGTGGTATTAGAGGATTGTGTTGAGTAGAGGGAAGGAGATAAGGAAACTTTAGTCAATTAGCAAAATATTTCCAAAGGAGGCAAATGTTAGGGACTTATTTTTCAGAACTGATACTAGTTAACAACTCTAAAAAACAGGAAATGTGTGTGGGAGGGTTGTTTTAAATTTACAAGATTGTTCCAAATCCACCTCAAAATGGGACCTGGGTGCAGTCCTGGATGTGGGAAGGCTACAACACTCCATAAAGCAATGAATTGACAGCTGACTGGGTGAGGGTGAACAAAGTCACAGTGCACCAATAATCCAGGACCGGACTGTCCCATAGGCTTATTGGGAAATTTCTTGGCAAGCCCCTGTCACTCAATGCCTGAGTCTGTTTTTAAAATTCTCCTCTGTGTATTGAAGGAGAGTCCTGTTTCTTTAAATCATACAGAACCATAAGTCCCTCCGTTCTCTTCCTCCTATAGGGGACTTGCTGGGAAGCAACAGTTAGTTGCTGCTCTGCATTCATAGTACCAGCATCTCACAAATCAAGCCTGGGAGCATCATTTTCACAAATCCTGTCAGAAGAACCAATGCAGTGAATCCCTAAAGCCCCAGAATTCTGCACATTGCTCCATATGGGACTAATCCTTTAGCACTAATTTGTCACTTAAATGATACATCAGGAACATTTCAGAGGTGAAAGCACAGTGTCATGGCACTCTGTAGTTCCAGAGACAAAAACTAATAACTTTTTACAGTTTAAGTTTCAGATCTTGTTTTTGGTACAAAGCACTAGGTTTCACCCAGGCCATTCCAATGATGTCAATTGCATGTGGTCCCATCCCCTTTGTTTTTTATCTGTATACAAAAACAACTGGAAGAACTTTAAACTTTGAATCCCATATAATCTAATAATTACTTATAAATGCTGTACAATGTCCCATTTGTTATAAACCATGGCATTTGAAGTGCAGCCCTCTGCAATGACTGACTGCTTTTAGATCTTTTACCAGGCTTCTCTGATACCCGATGGAGAAGACCCTGGTTTGGCTTAAGGAGTCCTGATGCAGTCCAGTAGTGCTGGTTTTGATCTGATAGAATTTAGATGGATTTTTATCCCCAATAGCATCTTTTTCTTTGTGCCTGTATAATATAGAGTTTGCAGGGAAGGAGAATTGTATTGGCTCAGAATTGCAGTGTATTTTACTGTTGTCTGACTTCTGTATCAATATTATGACTCTCTCCCTTTGTGGGTGAAATACGAAGGATTGTAGACCTGCCAGGATCCTGTGGTGGAATTTGAAATGTCATGGCCATCAGTACCATCCATTAGGGTGTTTAGCTCTCTCATGTGATGACTGCTGGGAAGCTAAAAACCAACAAACAGGAACTTAGTAATAGCTTTAAAAAGAAGGAAGTTTCAGAGTATTTGCTTTGACGAGACATCAGAGCCAACTGGCTTTTTCTTTCTATTGTAAACGGATTTCTTTGTATGAAGCCCATTTCCCATGGTATTATCATTGGGAGGTGTATAGATACCCATAGAACTATAACCAGCCATGGTACAACAGCCTCCTCTGAGACAATATTTAGAAAAGGATAGGAATAAAAACCCTGATGGAAGCGTCTCTACTGTGTTTCAATGAAGATGACCTGCTGGAAACTGGGAAAACAGATGATCTGAGAGAGTTTGAAAGTCACTTGGCTTTTCTTGAACTGTAGCAGAACATGTGGGTCCCCAGGAGGAAATATGATCCTGTATGATCTTTTACATCTCCCCCACCTTTCCCCTTTGTGCAATGGTCATTGCTACTTACTTTAAAGGTGGCCTGGACCCAGACACAACCTGTTTCTATATCTCCATGAGGAGCCTGAAAGAGGAGGAAAAGCAGAGTTCATGTCACACAACCTGGGATTCTATTAGTCTGCTAAACATCAAGATTTTTGGGAGAGAGGTTCCTTGATCCTACAAAGACAATGCAATCTCAAATTTCGACACATTCACTTGGTATAATTCTCCGCCTATAAGACAGAAATGGGCTGACAGTCAGTATAACTGAAGTGAATTAATCTCTGCACTAGGAATGCTGAAAGATGCTTCTCTCTGCTAGAACCGAAAACTCATCTTTGCTAAAACTGTTCTCAGTAACCACACTGCAGTGAGTAGCCCGTCCTCATTGAGCCAATCGTTCATTTTCTTGAGATCCCCAACTTATGCCATAACCACATTGCAGATATTCGTCTCCTCCTGTACAGTTTGCATTTGTCCATTCCAAGTTCTGTAGTGAAAGTAAGTTACCTTGTCACCAAACACACACCCCTCTACCTTAACAGGGTGACATTGTCGGATGTTGAAACTCATGGTGCAGCATTTTCAGTGCAGGGTGTCCTATCTGATACAGATATCAGCTGTCAGGCTCAGGGGATAAGAACTAGTTGTCAGAAGCCTTCAAATGCTCACTGGGACAGCAGGTGGGTATGAGGAATGTTTTCCTCACCCTGTTCTCGTATTTTAAAATGTCAAGGAAACATTCAAGAATAGCAGTGCTGTTGCAAGACTCAACATTCCAGAGGCACTCCCTCATGACAGGGCCCAGCACTGCTGCAACTTCACCCCATCTCCTCCTTCACGCTCTGGTGGTCTAGTGTGGGGACTCGGCCCTCCAGCCAGGTCACATTCAATTCCATCCCCTTTCTGAGGTAACCAAAGTCCAAACCAAATGATATATCCCACAAATCAAAAGCAATGAGCAATAAGATCTTCCACCCCACCTGGGCTCATCGTCAGTTCCACTAGCCAAATTAACAGAACATAACTTCTACCATTCTTGAGCTCAATTCTCTACAGATGTTTCACCCCCACCTACCCGTCCCATGTTCCACAGAGTTTTTCCCGCTCTTTTCATAGAATGCTGAGTCATCAGAGGCCCAGCTTCCCCTGAGTCACTGACCCTCAGGGCCTCTTCCCTGGTGTCCTTCCCCTTGTTTGCCTCTTCTTGTGCTAGATCCTGCTCCCCCAGTTGTCTGGCTGTGGTCTGGCCTTTTACTTCTCTTCAGCAGCTCTCTCTCCTCAAGGAGAGCAACAGAAGACACCCTCCCCCTGGCAGCCCCCGTGTCCATTGAGTCCACTCCTACAGCATTTTTAAGGAACACCTGTCCACTTGTCAGTTGCATCTGATTAGTAAACTGGCTGGTAGTCCCTAGGCCTCTGGCCCTTAAAGCGGCAGGCCACCCTTTTATAAGTGCCTAGCTGGAAGAGTCTTAGGGCTGGATTTTTAAAGGTATTTAGGTGCGAAGTAGAATTTTCAAAAGCACGTAGGTAACTAAATCCCATTGATTTCAATTGGTTTTAGGGACCTAGGTACTTTTGAAAACCTCACTAGGTGACTAAATAGCTTTAAAAATTTGGCCTTTAGTTCCTCCAAAGGCAGGTCTAGAATACACACATTTTTATAACAGTAATGGTGAACCCACATAATAGTAAGGGATGGGGAACCAGTTTGAAAAAAAGTAATAACTCTCAAACTACCCAAGATTCTTTAAAAACACTGAAATACTTGCCTAATATTTTTCCCTCCATTAGTTTGAGAATTACAGGAATTGCTTGTAAAAATGCAAAGTGCACAAGGTACTTTCTCAAAGTATTGATGCCAAAGCTTTTACAAGAAAAACTGTGATACTATTTCCAGACAATTGGTCAGATCCCAGAGGATCAGAAAGTTTGGAGAAGCATAATCTTTAGCATGAAATGAAAGGATTCAGAGAACATTTTTAGCCTCCACCCTGCAATTAGACTTTGTATGTGCTTAGGCTATAGTTTAAAGGGACTGACAAGTCAAATGGACTGGTAGAACCTTACTGTACCAGGTCTACCCTGGGCTGCACTTAGAGGAATATTTCTCAGACATACTTGTTTTAATATAAAAGGGTAAATACCTTTGCTCTCAGTCCAGAATGGGTTCTCCCTTAACCAGGCTGGCACCATAAGACAGACCTTTTTCCTCTTCCAGTGACAAAGATGTAATCAGGTGGGATTTTTCCTCCTTGCCTCTTGAACATTGCTCTTTTATTCCTCAGTCTCCCAAAGGGAGTGTGGCTCTGGAAATTAATCCCATGGCTAGAGTGGCACCATCTAGAGCAAAATAGCAGGTACAGTGCACACATTTTCATGTTGCTCGATTCAATACTAAACGTTTGGACTGGTCCTTGATGGATATGAGACGAGATGCTCCCCTGCACTAGGAAAAGATAGAACATACCTGATCTTTGGGAACACTATTGGCACTTCGATGACAACTGGAGGGTAACTCCGCTGCAGGGAGATCCTTGGATGGTATCCTCATGCCATGCTGGCTCCTATGCCACTCCTTCCTTGTGGCCAGTTGATTCGGGGAGTGATTAAGGGAAAGGGGACATGGCTGGAATATCTCAGTGATCCCTGCAGCACACCAGCCACAGGATGGGGGCAGCGCACAGGTGACTGAAACCCATCTTGCCTCATGCTTCTCAGCTGAAGCCGAGTATTAGGGCCATTATTTACAAATTAGTTCCAGAAAGATTCATCTCTGTTAATTTCTTATTGTTCAGTACCATTGCTGTTTCATTTAGTGTAACAACTGATAGAAGTATCTCCTATATGGAAGATCTATCAATGGATATTGATTGTGTAAGTTTGATATTTGGACAATAATTGAAATATTAGACTAATATAAAACCTATGATTTTGTTACGTGTCTGTGTGATATTGGCTTTAACACAGAATTGACTTTCTTTGTATAATGCCGATGTACTTGATGTGTGGATGTATATAACTTTCCTTAGAAATGATGTTTCTTCCACTCTTGCCCTTCTATACATGTAATCATTGAATTCTGAGCAGGGCACCTAGCCTCCAGTGTTATCAAAGTCATTCCACTTTGTAAACAAGTTATTTCATGTTTATTATAAAGGGGAAAGGAAGAAATTCTTTTGAGGATAGATGCTTTTTGCATTAGCCAAGTTCTTTGTCGTCTATTTGATGACTTACATGCTTTAAATTTAAAGTATGTACATGTTTTTGCATGATGGGAGGTCTATACTAACTCTACAATCTATAGCCTGCCTCCTAGAGTGTTGCAGAATGCTGCTCTATTTTAGGCATAAAGGTTACATTAAGTACTGGTACACATAGGGCTCAAATCTTCAAATGTATTTATTTCAAAGCTACTGATTCAAGGGGAGTTAGGTGCCTAAATATCTTTGAGGGTCTGGCCCTAGGTGTTCACGCCATGGCAGTCATAACAGTAGCTCACCAGCCCTCCATTTTATTTCAAAAGGTCTGTAGCCAATTCCAGACAGCTCTTCTTGTTTAATTTGTTGCTGTGTGTGCTATTCTCATTTCCCTCCTGCTCTTTGTACAGTTGTTCTGCTGGCTTCAGAAACAGAATAAAGGCTGCCAATTGTGTGGTGATTGCTTATTGTAACAGTGACTTCCATTTTGCTTGGTTCAGCCAAATCCCTTGAGACAGCTCTATGAGTATTGGATTCACTGCAGTTACAATTCTTTCAAAGCCAGGAGATTAACACTTTTTATTTTCTCTTCACACCAGCATTTTGGCCCTGTTTCTATTTTGACAGTAAACTTTTGAGATAAGTTTAAGTCCTCTTCTCTCTCTCTTTAACCTGTAGAATGCTATTATTTTTCTTCCCACAAACCAAATGGAAGTATAGGAGAATTTTTATGTAGGTACTGAGGAGAGATTTACTCGGCTTTTCACTGTTTTCCATATAGCGACAACTAAATCCTGAACTCCTTACCCATACATGCTTTTCCTTGAAATCGTGAATTTTGCTTGTAGAAAGTATGGTCAAAGAGAAGCTCAGTATCTGAATAGAAGTGTTGTTATTGCAGATCAGGACTGATGATCACTGGTATAGCTGCATGATAGCAGCTTGCAAAGCACTAGCTCCCTGAACTCTAAGGGGCTCCAGCCCGTGCTGTTTGACCCTCAGTGTCATGAGCACTGATGAACTTCCCTGACAAATTAAGATGTGGGTACTTTTGCTTCCATCTCAGAGGTGGGGAGGAACTTTGAAACAGTTATATTGAAATTGCATGAGCCAGCTGTTATCCCCATGCAGCTTTCAAAACTGTTATGAAGAGATGGTGTAAAGTCTGTATTAGTCACAACAGCCAAACTGCTAGCTTGGCCTGTGAAGACCTCGTGAAAGGTCATCACTTGAGTATTTACTTTGAAAGCTGCAGGAAACCATCTTAATCCCACTGGCATTCTTTCCCGGTACTGCGGTGTTTAGATGTTGCTTGTAATTATTAGAATTGGGAGCACTGGCTGTTAGGAGGCTGAAAGGACAGGAAACAGGAAAGAGGGGGGAGGAGTTGAGAGGCTGGGAGGGAGGGTGCAGCAGCAGCTTGGTAAAGACTTCGAAAATAAAGTCCTTTTGAAGCTTGTTAGTACCTTGCCTGGTTGATACAACATTTTGGCAACGAGGATGGATCTTCTGCCTCTAAACCCACCTGAGCCTCCAATTGCTTTTACTACCTGGATCCATATGTTTGAGACTTATCTGCTTGCAATCAGTGCTACAGAGATTTCTGAAGTAAGAAAGCATGCTCTGCTAATCCACTGCCTTGGAGTAGAAGGACAGCGTATATTTTACACTTTTCCCCTTGCAGATGATAAATATGAGACTGTACTCACTGCATTAAAGATTTTTTTTGTGCCAAAAGTGAATGTAGTAGCTAATTGCTACAGATTTCACCAGCGTGAGCAGAAACCAGGGAAAACTATAATGCAGTATATTGTTTCCCTGAGGAGTCTGATTGTAATTTGTGACTTTGGGAACATGGCAGATGAGATGATTAGAGACCAGCTCATTGAGAAAACAACCATGCTTCATGTAAGAGAACACTTACTTCTAGAACCACAACTTACACTAGAAAAAGCAATAACCATTGCTACTCAGATTGAGTCAGCTACAGCTGAAGCCAAAATAATGAGCATGCATACAGGAGGCACAGTCCAGGCTGTGACTCCTTTGCAGAAAAGTTCACTACCACTGCAGATACACAACTGCAAGAGGAAAATGAATGAAAAACCACCGAATCAGCAAATTCAAAATACAGTAATAGCATGCTTTCGCTGTGGATCCCTACAGCACCTTGCAAGCTACACAGGATGTCCGGTAAAAGTAGCTCAGTGCAATCATTGCAAAAAGATTGGACATTTTGCTAAAGGATGTCACAGTAGCCAGTTCAATCAACAGGTGCATGCAGTTACAAAACCAGATGTTACTGTGCTGAGCGTGGACAAAATCATTACTACACATATTCCGGAACAGATAAAGTGCACTGTAAACGTTTCCACCATATCCTCAGGCAAACCACATTCTATTCAGCTAATGTTGGAAACTGGCTCAGCAGTGTCTATACTACCTGATTCCATCTATCTGTATTACTTTAAAGATATGCCTCTTACTGAACCCAAACTTCACTTCGTGTGCTATTTGAAAAACCATATTCCAGTACATGGCTGCCTGCCAGTAATAGTTATTTTTGGTGATTGCTGTGTAACTGCAGAGTTCTACATTGTTCACAAAAGCACTCCTATCCTTGGCAGAGATTTATTGGCTGTTTTAAATCTCAGGGTAGTTAATGACGAATTGATCTTCCTCAGCAAAGCACTCTTGCGGTACACACACCAGTTTCAGCTGGGACCCAACACCAGGTTGAGGAGAAACTTGGCTGTGCTTATGGGTTTCTGCATAAATTTAAAATGCGGAATAATGTGATGCCTGTACGACAGAAGTTATGGCGCTTACCATTTTCAGTCAGGGAAGCTGTTTCAGAGGAACTTAGAAAACTTGTTCAAAAGGACATTATTGAAAAGATCGACTCCTCGGAATAGGTTTCACCTATAGTAATGACGCAGAAGAAGGGTGGAGGCATTCGCCCTTGTGTGGACATAAGGGAGCCAAATAAAGCTATTGTGATTGACAGCCATCGTCTTCCTCACATAGAAGAAGTATTTGCAGAACTCCATGGAGCAAAGATGCTCTGTACTCTTGATTTGCAGAGCGTATACCACCAGGTTATGTTGCATGAAGATAGCAGAGACCTCACAGCATTTATTACACGAGGGACTATTCCGTTTTAAATGTGTTCCATATGGTCTCACATCTGCCCCAAGTGCCTTTCAAAAAATGTCATTGATTCTGAAGAATCAACATGGAGTTTAGTGCTATCTGGATGATATTATCATGTTTGGAAATACTTCTGAGGAGCATGACAATAACCTGCAGTCTGTACTAACTGCATCAGCAAAGCAGGCCTCAAGCTCAATAGGTCCAAATGCAAATTTAGACAAACTGAACTCTCCTTTCTGGGGCATACAATTTCACAGGCTGGACTAAAACCTGATCCAGATCATATCCTGGCAATTTCAAATGCTCCTCCTCCAACAGATTTGCAAACCTTACGTTCCTTCTTGGGTCTTACCTCCTGGTACGCAAAATTCATTCCCAATTATGCTTCTGTCATTGAACCGTTATGGGAATTACTACGAAGAAGTTCAACCTTAGTGTGGACAACGGATGCACAAGCTAGTTTTGAAAAGGTGAAAGACTTGATTGTACGTAGTCCAGTACCTGCACTATTCAGTCCTGCATTACCCACAATTGTAACTACTGATGCTTCTGATTATGGACTTGGAGCTGTTCTCACAAAACTGCGGGAGGACAACACAGAGAGGACTGTTGCATTTGCTTCAAGGACAATAAGTAATGCTGAGAGAAAATATTCTACAGTCGAAAAAGAAGCACTTGCTTGTGTCTGGGCTACTGAAAAATGGAGAACTTACCTGTGGGCCGCACGTTCAAGTTGCGCACAGACCACAGCCCTTTGACGATGTTGCTCACCACAAAAGGACTGGAAAGAGCAGGATACTGTATTGCTCAATGGTCTGCAAGACAACTCTCTTTCAATTATGAACTGGAATATAAGCCTGGAAACCAAAATGTGGTCACTGATTGCCTCTCTCGCCTGCCTTTGCCTTCACCAGATGGTCCACTGGAGGATGAGGATGTAGTGGTTGCGCTTATTACAAGCACTCTCACTGCAGTTACAAGAGAACAATTTCAAGCTGCTTGTTCAGCGTGTCCAATTAAGAGAGTTTCTTAAGAGAGGAGGGAATGTGGTGTTTAGATGTTGCTTGTAATTATTAGAATTGGGAGCACTGGCTATTGGGAGTCTGAAAGGACAGGAAACAGGAAGGAGGGGGAGGAGTTGAGAGGCTGGGAGAGAGGGTGCAGCAGCAGCTTGGTAAAGAGGTTTCCACTTTGAAAATAAAGTCCTGTTGAAACTTGTTAGTACCTTGCCTGGTTGATACAATAGTGACCAACCAATGCGCTGCAGTTTATTAAATGCATGTGTACAACATACAGAAACTGTACAGCTTATTTTACATTGCATCTTTGAGACAAAGCATAGTGGTTGTTAGTGTACATTCTGATAGGTTCTCTGCAACACAACTCAAAAATACAGCCACAACTACACAGCAAGGAGGCACTAGCCAAGGACAGAACAACACATTGTGTGTTAGGAGATGTTTCCTCTGCTGAGTTGCTTGATACCATTCTGCATTATGTAAAGAAAGAAACTCTGCTGCCGAAAGAAAGGCATACTATGACACTGGCCAGCTAGATGCCAGCTCTTGCCCAGGCTGCAGGCATTAGCTAAGAGCTGACAGTCTTATAGCTAGAGAGCAGACCAGGTCACCTATATGTTAGTTTTGCTCAAAATAGGTATTAGTCTTTAAAAATGTATTTAGTCTTTAGACTCTGTGGAATGCTTGTAAGTTGCTGCATGCATTAATCTCACTTGTAATGTCTGTATTCCATGCTTTAAGGAAATATGGACGTATTGCTTTATAACTTTGAAAATGTCCGCTCTGAACTTGTGAACTCAGGCATGAGACTCATCCCCCTCCCCCACCCATCCAGAAGGGCTGTCAAAATCAGATGGGCCATCAAGGATCACCACAATACAAAAGGATTACTTAATGGCCCTATCACACCTGGGAAATGCTATGTGCAAGGAAGCTTTTCCTTTAGGCTTGGAAGCAGAATGAAGGAAATAAAACAAAGCCACAGGAAAATTTTCCATGTGAAGGGCCAGACACCCCTAGGGGTTGTCTCCTGGGTCCGCCCTGAAAGACACTTTGAATTGACAGGTTTCAGAGTAGCAGCTGTGTTAGTCTGTATTCGCAAAAAGAAAAGGAGTACTTGTGGCACCTTAGAGACTAACATTTATTTGAACATAAGCTTTTGTGAGCTACAGCTCACTTTATCGGATGCATTCAGTGGAAAATACAGTGGGGAGATTTATATACACAGAGAACATGAAACAACAGGTGTTACCATACACGCTGTAAGGAGAGTAATCACTTAAGATGACCTAATACCAGCAGGAGAGCCTTTTGTAGTGATAATCAAGGTGGGCCATTTCCAGCTGTTGACAAGAACTGTCTGAGGAACAATGGGGGCTGGGGGGGGGGGGAAATTCCAGTTTGCAAATTAATTCCAATTCAGCAGTCTCTCGTTGGAGTCTGTTTTTGATTTTTTTTTGTTGAAGAATTGTCACTTTTAGGTCTGTAATCGAGTGACCAGAGAGATTGAAGTGTTCTCTGGCTGGTTTTTGAATGTTATAATTCTTGACGACTGATTTGTGTCCATTTATTCTTTTACGTAGAGACTATCCAGTTTGACCAATGTACATGGCAGAGGGGCATTGCTGGCACATGATGGCATATATCACATTGGTGGATGTGCAGGTGAACGAGCCTTTGATAGCGTGGCTGATGTGATTAGGCCCTATGATGGTGTCCCCTGAATAGATATGTGGACACAGTTGGCAACGGGCTTTGTTGCAAGGATAGGTTCCTGAGTTAGTGGTTCTGTTGTGTGGTTGCTGGTGAGTATTTGCTTCAGGTTGGGGGGCTGTCTGTAAGCAAGGACTGGCCTGTCTCCCAAGATTTGTGAGAGTGATGGGTCGTCCTTCAGGATAGGTTGTAGATCCTTGATGATGCGTTGGAGAGGTTTTAGTTGGGGGCTGAAGGTGATGGCTAGTGGCGTTCTGTTATTTACTTTGTTGGGCCTGTCCTGTAGTAGGTAACTTCTGGGTACTCTTCTGGCTCTGTCATTATGTAAAGAAAGAAATTAAAATCTAATGACAGATCTTGTTAATTTGATGCACCAATGAACAAGAAGGGTTCTCAGTTAAAGTAACAAGAAATTACTTACAAGCACTCAGATCAACCCATCCTTACAGGGCAGCTTTTTCCTTAACACGCAAATGTTTCTCATTCCATTACACAATTCATGTGCAGCTTAAACCTGTAAGGAGAGCGTTTCCTGTAGCAATGCGATTTGAAAGTTCTGTTTTATTACCAATTGTTGCCTCTCAGATCACTGTTTTCCCTAATACAGTTTGAAAGACAAGACAAATAGGAAGAGATTTCTGTATCATAATGGGATGATTATACTGCACATTTGTTTTCACTAATGTAAAATAAAAACGTAAATTGCAGCAGCATTATGAAAAGTACGAGTATATATAGAAAATTTCTGAATTCTGCAAAGAAGGGAGAGAAAGTTGTTTTTGCAACATGAACTGTGGTTCACCTAAAATGCAACTGGATATTTTTCTGCACTTTTCCAAAACCTTTTCAAGCCCGCAGCATTCAGAACAGGCACACTACTTTGACTTCAGAGCAGATACATGGAAGTCATTACTCAGAAATAACATGGCTTCTACCCACTCAGAAAGTTGATGACTATTTTCCAGAAAATTTCACCATCAATCTCCCTTTTTAAATGGGCTCATTTTGCATTTGCTACTGTTAACCAAGATAATATTTTGTCGTGCAAAAATCATCTAGCTTTATTCTACCTGTGTTATGTGGTAGAGCTCTAAAATCCAAGAACAGACATGCAAAATGGAAAAAATTTCATCGTGACAAAATATCTCATGGCAGAACAGCATCTCAGTGACTTAATTTGGCCTCTGTATTTTTAGCGATTTTCATTTAGTATCCTATCTCAATGAAATTAGATTCCGTGATCCCATGGATCTCATTATTACACATGAAAACTGCGACAATTATGGGGATGCTTTTGAATTGTACTGTAGCTTGCCCTATTACTGGCATGGTTTTCTGCACAAATATTTCTGATTAAGTTCATCCCACAGGCCAGAAGGCAGAGACAGTTCACAATGGTTGCCTAGCAGCTTCCACTTAAAGGTTGCTAAGAGACAATGTCAAAACAATTACCTCTGATTACTCTGGCCCCCCAGCACAGCCTATATAATTAGTTTGACCTGGGTGGGCAAGCCCCACCACTTCTTGAAACCTCTGGGCCTAATATTCACTAGGAAAATAAGGGGTGTTTGTAATTCAAATTAACTAATGAGGTAAAATCCTAGTGAAGACAAGGCTGTTCGTAATTTTCACATGTATTAGCAGGTTCGCTATGGCGGAGCCTAGGGCTTACCTTCACCCGCTAACTCATGTTAAAACTACAAACTGTTTTGTCTTCCCTAGGATTTTATCTTGCGTTAATTACCACAGGTTAGCTAACATGAGGTAAGAACATCTTTTTCCTAGTAAAGACAAGGCACTGGAGAACAAAGAAACCTAGCAGGGTTTTAAGAGACACTCTCAGGAGTGCAGAGGGGAGAGAGACTCAGGGCTTGTCCACACTGGGACACTCAGGGACTTAGAGGTATAACATGTTTTAACTTGGATGCATTAACGTCATATCTTGAGTTAATTAATCTTCAGTTTCCGGTGTTTCCCTGTGTAGACATGGCCTCAGACTCAAGAAGTCATGTGGGTATCTGGAGAAGCTAATCCTATCTAGGTCACCAGTATGGAATGGTGGTACTTCAGAGAAGATTGACATGCACACAGGTTATTTTAAAAATCTTAATCCAACTGCTAAGCAAAATAATACTATATTTTAAGATGGCTGCTAGTCAACAGGTTCCCGAAGGGAGCAAACACAGGTGTGGGTAGTATACATGAGGGTAGTTTGACCCTGGTCCCACTTAAAGAGGGAGAGAATTGTGAAGTTCTACTCTGAAGCAACTAGGGCTGAACCCAAGACCTGAGGAGGGTACACTGAGGGTATGTCTACACAGGGATAAAAGCCCTGCAGCACAGCCAGGGCTGGCCCAGGTCACTTGACTTGGGCTTGCAGGGCTCAAGCTGCAGGAGAAAACATTGCTGTGTAGATATACAAGTTTGGGCTAGAGCCCGAGCTCTGGGATCCTCCACCCTTGCAGGGTCCCAGAGCCCGAACGTCTATACAGCAATTTTTAAGACCCATAGCCCAAGCCCCGGGTGCCCAAGTCAGCTGACATGGGACAGTTATGCCTACACAGGGATAAAAAAGCAATACCTTGAGAGACTTGAAAAGGGACAGAGGCACAGCTAACCCCATAACCATGGCAAAAGGTCATTGTTTTAATTTGATTAATATTTTATGCCATCATCAAACAACCTATAGAACCTACAATTTGATTTTTACCTGATTTTTGTATGTCTGGCCTTTTTTTGCCGCTCTGAACACACCTCTCAGATATGCAGTAGTTGTCATGCCAACACTATTGTCATCCCTAGCCATTCACTGAGAAAACAAGGCTCATTACAAGCTGTGAAGACTAATGATATGTTGCAATTGTTAAGGGGATGCAGCAAATACTACACATGATCCATGTCAAGTGCATGTGTGTGTACACACTTTCATTCAATATGATGCACACCATCTGAGGAACACAAGAGTTCAGTCTTAACTTTTAGACTCCTAGTGCTTTCCTGGACACACAACAGTAACCCATTCTGGGAAATGAAATGGTACAAGTTTCAAATATCCTGGTTCATTCTGAAATACTGCTCTGCTCACAGCTCTCTTCAGAAGCCCACCACATAGCTATTTGAAACTGCCTTTAAAGAACTTCTCCACTTGAACAGTGAAAGATGTACACACAGCCTCACAATTTATACCTGTATAAATGTGATTCGCTGGCTGGCATGTCCCCATCTGGCTGGGTATGGCATACCAGACTCTCCTCTTTTTAAGACCCCTGCTGGTAGCCACTTTGGCCATGTGGTAGACTGCATCTTCTTGCACTTTGCCCTCTAGCTGAATGACATGTAGTTCCAACCCCTTCTAGGGTATGCCAACAGTCCCAAAAACAGTACTCTATCAACCACGTTTGGCCTTTGGTCTGCCTCCAGCCTCACTAGTCCTTACAACTGGCACCAGGGGTTTCAACAGTCCATATCCCTTGTCAGGGGGTTCCATCTCCCATCATCCTCAGTGGGCTAGTAAGGGAACCCAAGCCCTCCCTCTTCTCTGCGTTCTAGTCCAGGGACCCTTGAATAAGCGGTCAAGGCCTGACTATACAGATCCTTTGCTGCCTCCCTGGAACACTTCCTACCCTGCACTGTCTGGGGCCTTTGCACAGCACCTTCCCAGGCTCACTGTGTATCAACACCTCCCTCTCTAAGCATCTTCCACAGGCTCACTGCAGAGCTTTTTAGCACTTTCTGCCACCCAGATGGTTCTGCTGCAGGACAGTTATCTCTACTCCCCTCGCAGAGCAGCCCCAGCTCAGCCAGAGTCTTCCTGCTCTTTGTACACACCTCCACCACCTCACCTGTGCAGACTCACTTCCTCCCACTTGCCTTCCCAACTACTTTGGTCTCCCTGTTGCAGACCTACCTTCCTTCAGGAGGGCTCTAAATGCCAGCAGTACAAGTCAGCTCCACAATTCCTGCCCAGCTCCTCTCTCTGAGGGAGGGCCAGAGATCTGCTTTCCTTCCTGGCCAGCCCCCAGCTGAGCTGGGTTCAACCCTTTTCACTCCTTTCTCCAGGCTTGATGCCAAGTGCAAGTGTGGTGAGGTAGGGCTGACTGACCCCACTGCCTTTCATTAACCTCCTCTGGCCCAGTGTGGGGTTGATACACCCCATCTCAATACAATTCATTTTAACTCTTAAATTTTTGCAGAATGGTTTAAATGGATTTCTTTAAATATCTGGGGAATAAACCATGATTATATGTATTTCAGGATAAGCAAGGGAAAATATAAATTCAGTAGCAGGACCAACTACCAGTCTTAGCCCCATTTCATGAAAACTTCCCAAATCAGGAAAGCACTTAACCATGTTGTAGAGTAGAAAAGAGTGTTTTAAGATGTTGAGCCCAGAGTAATTTTATTCCCCAAATTACTAAATGCGCAGCAGGGGAAGCAGAGAGTCCGTTCTCCTCGGCAGCCAGGACCTTTTCATCACCCTGGAGCCAATACCCTCCCAAGGCGGGTTCCTGGACCCTGAAGCTGGAGAAGGCACCTCCAGTGAGCGCATGTTTGTAACTACACTACAGGGGTTAAAAGCACTTGTGTTTAATGTTTGATTTGCCCTGAAGAATTGGGATGCATATGCGGCCAGTACAGCTACTGGAAAAGTCTGTTGGTGTCTGGGGATGGAGCAGGAATCCTCCAGGGACATCTCCATGAAGCTCTCCTGGAGGTGCTCTGAAAGCCTTTGCAGAAGGTTTCTGGGGAGGGCTGCCTTATTTTGTCCTCCATGGTAGGACACTTTACCACACCAAGCCTGTAGCAAGTAGTCTGGAATCATTGCAGCACAAAGCATGGCAGCGAAGGGTCCTGGGTTTTGGTTGCATTCATGCAACATTCAGTCTTTATCTTTCTGTGTTAGGAGAGTGATATCATTCATGGTCACCTGGTTGAAATAGGGGAATTTCTGTAAGGGAACAGTAAAAGGACCCCATTCATGCTGGGCTGTTTGTGCTTGGCTAAAAGGGATCATCCCTGAGAATAGCCACGTGGTGCAGGGAGGGGTGAAGGGATCATCCCAGAGAATAACCACGTGGTGGGGTGGGGGCAGGGGTGTGCTGCACATCCACCCGAAACCCGCAGCCCCTCCTTTTAAATGGCAAACCCAACCAGTATTACTTGCTATGGGAAAGGAGGGCACTGCAGTTTGAAACCATTCCCACATGTTATGAAGGCGGAAGAAGCCAACTCCGCATACCCTTTGGCTTACCATGGCTGCCTGGAAACCGAATTCTGTTGCCCAGCTATGTGTGATTGTCACCATACCATCAGGCACTCAATATAAAAGACAAAATGCAACCTTGTACCTAAAGCACATGTGCTGTCTGCTGTGAATTGCTTGATTCACTGTGAAAGTCTCCCTTTTGTTCTCAGAAATGTATCATCTTAAATTTTACTCTCCCTTTTTATCCCCCCTGCAGGTGCAAATGTTTCTATGCTCTCCATAAACTCAGGGGTTGTACTGTATGATTGGAGAATTGCTAACATAGTTCCTATTTTTAAGAAAGGGAAAAAAAGTGATCCGGGTAACTACAGGCCTGTTAGTTTGACATCTGTAGTATGCAAGGTCTTGGAAAAAATTTTGAAGGAGAAAGTAGTTAAGGACATTGAGGTCAATGGTAAATGGGACAAAATACAACATGGTTTTACAAAAGATAGCTCATGCCAAACCAACCTGATTTCCTTCTTTGAGAAAGTAACAGATTTTTTAGACAAAGGAAATGCAGTGGATCTAATTTACCTATGTCAAGGTTCCTCCCCCACTCTGAACTCTAGGGTACAGATGTGGCGACCTGCATGAAAAACCTCCTAAGCTTATCTTTACCAGCTTAGGTCAAAACTTCCCCAAGGTACAAAGTATTCCACCCGTTGTCCTTGGACTGGCCGCTACCACCACCAAACTAATACTGGTTACTGGGGAAGAGCTGTTTGGACGCATCTTTCCCCCCAAAATACTTCCCAAAACCTTGCACCCCACTTCCTGGACAAGGTTTGGTAAAAAGCCTCACCAATTTGCCTAGGTGACTACAGACCCAGACCCTTGGATCTTAAGAACAATGAACAATCCTCCCAACACTTGCACCCCCCCTTTCCTGGGAAATGTTGGATAAAAAGCCTCACCAATTTGCATAGGTGACCACAGACCCAAACCCTTGGATCTGAGAACAATGAAAAAACATTCAGTTTTCTTACAAGAAGACTTTTAATAAAAATAGAAGTAAATAGAAATAAAGAAATCCCCCCTGTAACATCAGGATGGTAGATATCTTACAGGGTAATTAGATTCAAAAACATAGAGAACCCCTCTAGGCAAAACCTTAAGTTACAAAAAAGATACACAGACAGAAATAGTTATTCTATTCAGCACAATTCTTTTCTCAGCCATTTAAAGAAATCATAATCTAACACATACCTAGCTAGATTACTTACTAAAAGTTCTAAGACTCCATTCCTGGTCTATCCCCGGCAGAAACCAGCATATAGACAGACACAGACCCTTTTTTTCTCTCCCTCCTCCCAGCTTTTGAAAGTATCTTGTCTCCTCATTGGTCATTTTGGTCAGGTGCCAGCGAGGTTACCTTTAGCTTCTTAACCCTTTACAGGTGAGAGGAGCTTTCCCCTGGTGTCATAAATATAAAGGGAAGGGTAAACCCCTTTGAAATCCCTCCTGGCCAGGGGAAAACTCCTCTCACCTGTAAAGGGTTAAGAAGCTAAAGGTAACCTCGCTGGCACCTGACCAAAATGACCAATGAGGAGACAAGATACTTTCAAAAGCTGGGAGGAGGGAGAGAAAAAAAGGGTCTGTGTCTGTCTGTATGCTGGTTTCTGCCGGGGATAGACCAGGAATGGAGTCTTAGAACTTTTAGTAAGTAATCTAGCTAGGTATGTGTTAGATTATGATTTCTTTAAATGGCTGAGAAAAGAATTGTGCTGAATAGAATAACTATTTCTGTCTGTGTATCCTTTTTTGTAACTTAAGGTTTTGCCTAGAGGGGTTCTCTATGTTTTTGAATCTAATTACCCTGTAAGATATCTACCATCCTGATTTTACAGGGGGGATTTCTTTATTTCTATTTACTTCTATTTTTTATTAAAAGTCTTCTTGTAAAAAACTGAATGCTTTTTCATTGTTCTCAGATCCAAGGGTTTGGGTCTGTGGTCACCTATGCAAATTGGTGAGGCTTTTTATCCAACATTTCTCAGGAAAGGGGGGGTGCAAGTGTTGGGAGGATTGTTCATTGTTCTTAAGATCCAAGGGTCTGGGTCTGTAGTCACCTAGGCAAATTGGTGAGGCTTTTTACCAAACCTTGTCCAGGAAGTGGGGTGCAAGGTTTTGGGAAGTATTTTGGGGGGAAAGACGCGTCCAAACAGCTCTTCCCCAGTAACCAGTATTAGTTTGGTGGTGGTAGTGGCCAGTCCAAGGACAACGGGGGGAATATTTTGTACCTTGGGGAAGTTTTGACCTAAGCTGGTAAAGATAAGCTTAGGAGGTTTTTCATGCAGGTCCCCACATCTGTACCCTAGGGTTCAGAGTGGGGGAGGAAACTTGACACCTGGCCAGGAGGAATTTCAAAGGGGTTTACCCTTCCCTTTATATTTATGACAACCTAGATTTCAGTAAGGCTTTTGATCCCATGCCATATGGGGAATTGTTAGTTAAATTGGAAAAGATGGGGATCAATATGAAAATTGAAAGGTGGATAAGGAATTGGTTAAAGGTGAGACTACAACGGGTCCTACTGAAAGGTGAACTGTCAGGCTGGAGGGAGGTTACCAGTGGAGTTCCTCAGGGATTGGTTTTGGGACCAATCTTATTTAATCTTTTTATTACTGACCATGGCACAAAAAGTGGGAGTGCGCTAATAAAGTTTGCGGATGATACAAAGCTGGGAGGTATTGCCAATACAGAGAAGGACTGGGAAATCATACAGGAAGATTTGGATGACCTTGTAAACTGGAGTAATAGTAATAGGATGAAATTTAATAGTGAGAAGTGTAAGGTTATGCATTTAGGGATTAATAAAAAGAATTTTAGTTATAAGATGGGGACGCATCAATTAGAAGTAACGGAGGAGGAGAAGGACCTTGGAGTATTGGTTGATCACAGGATGATTATGAGCCGCCAATGTGATATGGCCGTGAAAAAAGCTAATGTGGTCTTGGGATGCATCAGGCGAGATATTTCCAGTAGACATAAGGAGGTTTTAGTACCATTATACAAGGCACTGGTGAGACCTCACCTGGAATACTGTGTGCAGTTCTGGTCTCCCATGTTTAAGAAGAATGAATTCAAACTGGAACAGGTACAGAGAAGGGCTATTAGGATGATCCGAGGAATGGAAAACCTGTCTTATGAAAGGAGACTCAAGGAGCTTGACTTGTTTAGCCTAACTAAAAGAAGGTTGAGGAGAGATATGATTGCTCTCTATAAATATATCAGAGGGATAAATACCGGAGAGGGAGAGGAATTATTTAAGCTCAGTACCAATGTGGACACAAGAATAAATGAATATAAACTGGTCATTGGGAAGACTTGAAATTAGACGAAGGTTTCTAACCATCAGAGGAGTGAAGTTTTGAAATAGCCTTCCAAGGGAAGCAGTGGGGGCAGGGGGGACCTATCTGCCTTTAAGGTTAAACTCGATAAGTTTGTGGAGGAGATGGTATGATGGGATAACATGATTTTGGTAATTAATTGATCTTTAAATATTCATGGTAAATAGGCCCAATGACCTGTGATGGGATGTTAGATGGGATGGGATCTGAGTTACTACAGAGAATACTTTCCTGGGTATCTGGCTGGTGAATCTTGCCCATATGCTCAGGGGTTAGCTGATCGCCATATTTGGGGTAGGGAAGGAATTTTCCTCCAGGGCAGATTGGAAGAGGCCCTGGAGGTTTTTCACCTTCCTCTGTAGCATGGGGCACGGGTCACTTGCTGGAGGATTCTCTGCCCCTTGAAGTCTTTAAACCACGATTTGAGGACTTCAATAGCTCAGACATAGGTGAGAGGTTTTTCGCAGGAGTGGGTGGGTGAGATTCTGTGGCCTGTGTTGTGCAGGTCGGACTAGATGATCATAATGGTCTCTTTTGACCTTAGTATCTATGAATCTCCATCCCTGAGGTTATTGTAGATTAGAAGGCAAAAAAAAATGCACTCACAATGACATGTTTTCCAAGCACATGCAGTCCTCCCGCACTGATAGGGCACAGCTGAATGCATAGAGGCATTCAGTGACAGAGGCCAGGAAAGCATTCAGTGAGTGGAAGATGCACGAGGTGATGCTGAGGCTAATGGGGGAGCAAACGGACATCATCAGGTCTGGTGGAGCTGCAAGAAAGGCAACAAGAGCACAGCCCGCCACTGCATCCACTGTATAACTGCCTGCCCTCCTTGCGCGAGGGGTTGCAGGGAGGCTCTGGACACCCAGCCACTCCACTCCAGAGGATGGCCCAAGCAACAGAAGGCTGTCATTCAAACATCTTTGATTTGTAGTATGGCTACAATAAGCAATGTGGCCTTGTCCTTCCCTCCTACCCCACCCCACCCAGGCTACCTTGTCAATGATCTCCCTTTTTTTAATAAATAAAGAATGAATGGATTCAAAACAATAGGGATTTTATTTCCTGTGCCAGCTGTGGTCAAAGGGGGAAGGGGGATTGGCTTACAGGGAAGTAAATTCAACAAAGGGGATGGTTTTGCATCAAGGAGAAACACACACAACTGTCACACCGTAGCCTGGCCAGTCATGAAACTGGTTTTCAAAGCCTCTCTGATGCACAGCATGCCTAGCTGTGCTCTTTTAATCGCCCTGGTATCTGGCTGCTCAAAATCAGCCGCCGGGCAATTTGCCTCAACCTCCCACCCCTCCATAAACATCTCCCCCTTTCTTTCACAGATATTATGGAGCACACAGCAAGCAGCAATAATAATGGGAATGTTGGTTGCGGTGAGGTCTAACCTAGTCAACAAACAACGCCAGTGAGCTTTTAAACGTCCACAGGCACATTCTACCGCCATTCTGCACTTGCCTAGACTATAGTTGAACTGTTCCTTACTACTGTCCAGGCTGCCTGTGTATGGCTTCATGAGCCATGGGAGTAAGGGGTAGGCTGGGTCCCCAAGGATAACTATTGGTATTTCAACATCCCCAATGGTAATTTTCTGGTCTGGGAAGTAAGTCCCTTCTTGCAGCTGTTCGAACAGCCCAGAGTTCCTAAAGATGCGAGCGTCATGTACTTTTCCCGGCCATCCCACGTTGATGTCGGTGAAATGTCCATTGTGATCCACCAGTGCTTGCAGCACCATTGAGAAGGACCCCTTGCAGTTTACGTACCGGTTGGCAAGGTGATCCAGTGCCAAGATAGGAATATGCGTTCCTTCTATCGCCCCACCACAGTTAGGGAATCCCATTGCAGCAAAGCCATCTACTATGACCTGCACATTTCCCAGAGTCACTACCCTTGCTAGCGGAAGGTCAGTGATTGCACAGGTGATTTGCCCACTCCAAATTGATTCCCGACTGACCGGTAGCAGTCAGGCGTTGCAAGCTTCCACAGGGCTATCGCCACTCACTTCTCAACGGTCAGGGCAGCTCTCATCTTGGCATTCCTGCGCTTCACAGTGGGGGAAAGCAACTCACGAAGTTCCAGGAAAGTGGCCTTACGCATGCGAAAGTTTTGCAGTCACTGGGAATCATCCCATACCTGCAACACTATGTGGTCCCACCAGTCTGTGCTTGTTTGCTGGGCCCAGAATCAGCGTTCCACTGTATCAACCTGCCCCACTGCCACCATGATATCTTAATTGCCACATCCTGTGCTTTCAGGAACGTCTGTGTCCATATCCTCGTGCTGGTGTCTCCTAGCCAAGTTCTGCACATACTGCAGGATAATGTGTGAGGTGTTTACAATGATCACAACAGCAGCGCTGAGGTGAGTGGGTTCCATGCTTGCCGTGCTATGGCATGTGCATGGGTAACCCAGGAAAAAAGGTGTGAAACGATTGTCTGCCTTTGCTTTCACGGAGGGAGGGAACAAGGGAAGGAGGGAGGGAGGAGAGACTGACAACATGTACCCAAAACCACCCGTGGCAATGGTTTTGCCCCATCAGGCATTGAGAGCTTAACCCAGAATTCCAATGAGCAGCGGAGACTGCGGGGACTATGGGATAGCTACCCACAGTCCACCACTCTGTGAGTCGATGCTAGCCATGGTATTGAGGATGCACTCCACCAACTTAATGCGCTTAGTGGGGACATACACAATCGACTGTATAAAATTGCTTTCTAAAGATCGACTTCTAAAAAATCGACCTAATTTCGTAGTGTAGACATACCCTCAGTGTATCATAGATAACTAAAGCATCTTATAGATGGGCAAAAGAATTTTCTTTTAAAGTTCAGTGAATCCTATTTGGTTTATTGTGTATAACCTAGCAGTTTACAAATGGGAGGAAGTAAATTATCTTAACTAAGTCCAATGGAACTGCAGAAACTATTTAACTCAGATACTTTTGAGACAGGCAAATGAAATTCAAATGATTTCCCACAAGTTCTCTCTGTTTACCAAGCTTAACTTGTGTCTCCTCTCCAGGGGTACAGTCTAAATAAATTGATGTATAGCAGGAGAAGCTGTTAATACCATAAAATCCAATCACATTTCAATCTCCCATTAAAATCATTTCAAGAAAATGTTAAATCTAATCCCATGGGGTACTTTTGCAAATTCCATCTCATTCATGATGCTGAAGTCTCAGCAGTATCATCATATTGCACATGCAGTGCTGGATTGGAAGGTTGCTGCTTCTTGATGGTGCAATGTAGGTTTTTTGTTTTTGTTGTTGTTGTTGTTCTACTTAACTATCTTGTTGCTCCGGCTGTTTGTTTGCTTGTTGAGTTGTCAGCTTGAAAGTGTGATGATATGTACAGGCTGAACCGAGGCCATAAGAGAGTTTCTAACAGTGCAAGAGCTTAGGATTAAAGAGTTTTAACATTGTGCAAGAAGAAGCATGAGAGTACATATGTCAATTCAAAGGAATTTATACTCTTATTTTTCCATAGTTTCACTGAAGGTGGAAGGCCACATCTCCTTTGTACGGTTAAAACAACTGGGCAGTGGAACAAGCTGCAAAGGGAAATTGTAGAATCATCATTTCCCTAAAACCATTCAAGACTAGACAATGAACTATTGTATTAAGATGATACGGAAAACTATTTTATAGTGATTCAGGGATCTGGACTACATAACCCTAGATGCCTATTCCAACTCTTTTAGAAAATAATCTATTCAATAGTAATTTTTTAAAAAGTAAAATAACATTAATAAAAATATGACATTATAAATAGTCTGGTAACTAGCTACTTTAGAGGTTATGAGCCAGATCCTGGGCCCTGCTAAGGTCTCTCTGCACCACCAGAGTGGTACAAAGTAACCTTAAAGATGTCCTAAAGGAGAAGCTAGGATTACCCTAGCAGGCATAAATTGCAAGGGACATATCTGGGCCACTAGGGGACATGACAGTTGGAGAAAATGGAGCTGGATTGCAATGCACTCTGCCATACCCCTGTCTAGTGGAACAGTCCTTAGGGGACTGGGAGAGCTGTTCTGTAGCTGCTCTAACTTGTCCCAGGGTCACTTTGTGCCCCCAGACAGCGAAGAATCAGAAGAGGAGTGCAGAGGTCTTGGAACCCCATATGTGTCTCATATTTAAAGTGACATTTTACAATTTCTTGGGAATTTCCACAGAATGCATACTTTATTGTATCAGCTGCTACTCACCATTATCCACAGGAACCTCCCACATATGCAGATGAACAGCAGTAATTCATATCTAAAAATGCTTTCTAAGGAAAGAGAAAATGTTCCATATTTTTCAGTAGGAGTTAATCTTCAGGACATTTTTAATGAAGTCTATTGGTTTAGCCTTTCCCATGTGAAATAAAAGACCCCACAGTATTTTGCACATGATCCACAGAAGGGAAATGGAAGAACAGCAGAAGTCCATCAGTGATCTAACTTGCGCTGGAAACAAACCATGAAACAAGTTCATAGCTGAGACTGCACTAGATCATCTTTCCTTTCCTTCTCCCACAAAATCCCCTCAGATCTGCACAGCAGAACTCCCCTTCCACATTGTGATGACAAAATGCCATTGACATCAGTGAGAAATCTGCATATATAGGAAGCAAAATGTAAAACAAATATCAGCCGTGAGAATCAGAGAGTATAATTTTGCTCTTGGAGTGAAATTCTCGCTCATGCAGAGAGCTAGTACAAGACCTATGCATCAAGTCTGTCCCCTTGTGCTGGACCTCAGGACAGTAACAAAATTCACCCAGAACCATTAAAGATTTCCTATACTGTTTTTGTTGAAAAACCTATGTATTGTTTCCCAAAATGCATTAAAGTGAAATGAAAAGCTTGGTTCCGATCTCAGCTACCTTGGTTTTACAGTGGAGTAATTCCATGCACTTACGCTGATGTGGATGAGATGAGAATTAGGCCAACCAACTCGAAGTTTAACAACACCAGTGGTTCTCAAACTTCATTGCACTGTGACCCCCTTCTTTCAACAAAAATTACGACATGACCCCAATATGGCGGATCAAAGCCCAAGCCCACCCCAGCCACGCCACCCTGGGTGGAGGGGCCAAAGCTGAAGCCCAAGGGCTTCTGCCCTGGGCAGGGGGCATGTAACCTTAGCCCCCTTGCCCAGGGCTGAATCCCTCAGGCTTTGGCCCTGAGCAGTGGTGCACGGGCTTTGGCTTCAACTCTAAAACACCGGCCTTGGTGACCACATTAAAATGGGATTGTGACCCATTTTGTGGTTCCAAACCTCAGTTAGAGAACCCCTGAACTTCACAAAAGTGATTTTGGTGTTTATAACCACATTGCTAGATTTTTGTCTTCCTGCCCTTTTATGACACTCGCTTCTTACCAAACTGTGGAATACTTTTAACTCCCCTGGGTAGAAGGTCGGTTGTTTGACTGATAGGTGAATCTCACCATTTGGGGCAGAAAATTTGAACGTCTAATTGTCAGGCAATCAGGCAGGAAGCTCACTAATAGTTTAATAAAGCTTCACTACTTGCACTTGTGATCTGTAGTGCACAAACCACTCATTCAATACAGTACTAAAGCATTTCTCATAACATTGTTTTACTGTTCAAGTGTTGGACTGTACATTGTTTATGGCTTTTATTTTATGCATCTGACTGAACCCTAATGAAGATTTTGATAACCGGTTTAAGTTCCATTTTTCCTTGACTTGTCAAGGTGATATATTTATAAATAAAATGTTTGTTCCATTATGTGATAGTACTTGATTTTGTTCCAGATTGGGTTACTGTACTCTGGCTCCAGGTTGAAACCAATCATACAAACAGCCTTTGAGATATTGCTTTCGTTGCAGAAAAGGAATCATCAGTTCTATTCACATTGAACCCAACCCTGTGAATACTATGCACCTGAATACTAATTGCATATACATTTACGTGGGCAACTACATTTAAAGGCATCACTGTAATAAATGCAGGAAGATATATCCATTATATTTCTGACATAATGAACTTCTGTACTCTGGCATAATAAATGAGAGAGAAATAAATACTGTATATGCATATGCAGAACAATAATAACATATGATAATTTAATTCTTATAACGAAATCTCTCTGCAGGCAGTTTGCACCTCCCTTCACGTTCTTGAAGCTACAGACTGTTATTTCCAGTGGAAATGTTCTTTTGCATTTCCACAACTCATGAGCTCTTACAATGGGTATCAAACTAACTCATGCTACAACTATACACTGCATAGGGTAGATCTGTGGAGTGTGTCCAGAGTGCTAGTCATGTGCACATCTATAAAAGTGGCTTAAAGCAGAATCTAATGTTGCTTTAATGCCGGAATAGTCCTGTGCCAAGCAACAACCATCCCAAAGGGCAGATTCTGTAGTTAGTGGCACAGGGAAGTCCCAGCCACACCCTGTTTCTGCTGCTGTGCAGATAGGGAGAAAAAGTGGTACTGCAGCCCCTATTGAAGTTCTAAGTAGCTCCCTTTTTAATGGGGTAGTCCTCCCAGGTCTGGTTACACCGGCTTTAGGACCGGATTCCCCTGGCAGTCCAGAACCACACTGGAACATCTGTCCCTATATGCCTGCATAAATTACTAGATTATGTTAAAGATGAAAGAAATAGTTCAGGCAAGAGATAAACCCATTTTTAGAACCAAATTTGAATCAAACCTTTTAAAATAAAAATTTAGTGGTTTTGTGTTTCTGGCTCAGCAGAACTGACAGTGACAAAATAGTGCAATATTGTAGCTAGGACTGTATTGTAATGTAGTACTGAGTGTTGAAATATTTCCAATCATAGCTTGCAGATTCAAGGAGCCAGATTCAGTTGTAGCCAATTACTTCATTTAATCCTTTGAGAGATTTATTGTTATAGTTATGTATAATTAATCAATGTGTGATGGATAGGCGTAAGTAAGGTAGGATCATAGGCATATAAAGTTAACACAGTGTTAATACAACGTCATTGATTTGTGGAATTGCACTTATATATGACAGTGGGGAATTTGGCCCAAAGGGTTGTGGGGGTTCATTTATATTCTCAGATGCTTATTGAAATGAAACTAAATTCTGAAGTTTAGTTGGGAGAGAATGGCAGGAACACTGGGTGCTCCTGTGCTAGGTTTATATAGAAGCTGTGGACCAAACAGGACCCAAAGCATTCTGTCTATCAATTATACTTATAAGTATTGACAGAATTTGATTTTGACCCTAAAGCTCCAACGAAACTCAGGGAAGTTGGTTCTAACCCTTGGTAGTCTGAAAACAACAACCAAAACTAAAAACAGAACAATCACCATCAAAACAAAAAAAACTCCAGTAAATACTTGCATGAAATCCTGATCCCATCTGGAGTCATTATCTAGTCATTATCTAGTCATTATAATATCTGTTCTTCCATTTCCCTTCTGTGGATCATGTGCAAAATACTGTGGGGTCTTTTATTTCACATGGGAAAGGCTAAACCAATAGACTTCATTAAAAATGTCCTGAAGATTAACTCCTACTGAAAAATATGGAACATTTTCTCTTTCCTTAGAAAGCATTTTTAGTCATTATCTAGTCATTATCTAGTCTAAATCTGTATGCCTATTTAAATTTATGGCTGATCTGCCAACCTCTCCCCTGGTTTGACTTCCTGGCATCCGAGCCTGACTTGAATCCTAGTGTCTGACTTCTCATTCCGATCTCCAGTTTGTCTCATTCCTCTGACATCTTGGTATACTGATGCAACCTAACTTTGACTCAGAACCTGTGGCTCTGTCCACTAGGCCCTTTATTGAGGTTCAGCTTCTATCCTAGTAATTGTTAGCAGATGGCAGGTGAGCTTGTGCTTGTGCCTAAGACTCCTGTGGCCCAAGTTTCAAGACCTGTAGTGGTCCCTGACTTGCTGTATGGCTGTCTCTTACATCAGGGCCCCAATCTCTGCTGAGCTCTCAAGGCACTATACATAAGTAATAATAATAATCTCATCAGTTCAATGATCTAATTAGCCAGCATCCTGCCTCCAATAGCACTTGGCACCAGATGCTCAGAGGAAGGCACTTAAGTACACTTTGGACCAGATACCTTTACCGTCCTAAGCCTTTTTTGAGAGACAATGCTTCTGACAGTTTGCTTGCCATGTAACTGTTTTCAGGAGTATGTGTTTGTACGGAATGAGTGCTCAGCAAGAAATACCAATTGATATGTCAATGGGCTAAGACACCCACAGGGAAATGTTGCTGGTGGATATATTAGTGGAAGTTATCAACAGTACTGACTGTTAATTTTCTCCCAGCAAATTATCTAAGTATTTCAAGAAGAAGATGTTGTGTGTCAAACATTGAACTTATGTGTGAGTGAATTAGGAGGTTAAAAGCCACAGTAGAGTGGACTGAAGATGAAATTGCTACAGGTATGAAGCTTAACACAGTATTAATCGAGTAGTGGGTGAGCATACCAAGCACACAAAGAAGCACTGAACTCTAATCAGGCAGAAGGATGGCTTGAACTCTAATTATCTGTGCTGCAGTCTTTGTTATAGTAAAAGTATCAATTTTCCCTGTAGACCTTATGGATGGCATGATGGCTGTATTATTTTTCCCACAAAAAGAACTTCTAAAACAGATGGTTGAACAGTAACTTATGAGTGAGATTTAGCTGATCAGGTACTTGAGCATAAATGTCCAAAGTGGTCAGAATGATTAAAAAACAAAACAAAAGAAAACAAAACAAACAACCCCACTTTCTTAAGGAACTGTACAGTTACTTAATTGTAATTGAACATTCTGAATTGTCTTCAATAGCAAAGAGGAATCCTTAATAAGTGTACAGAAAAGAGTTAGGTTTATAGCCGTGTACTGTACACCTGCCAGAATCTGATCTTTCTGATATTGATACTTTCAGTTCCACCATACCCTGCAGTGTTAGTGCCACTGCATACTTACCAGCCATAAAAAGGAGCATTGGCTGTTCCTACACCAAATAAGGATTACTATTAATTTCCCTTGCATTTGGCTGATACCAGCTCTGGACTAGGCCTGGAGGAAATTGTTTCATTATAGTTCATCCTATGACACATACATGTTGATGAATACTGGGTTTGTGTAAATTAGGCTGGATGAGAAAGCCTTGTTCCAGCCGTTCTATGTGATTTAGATAAAAAATACCTAGAAGAAGTTTCAGAGTAGCAGCCGTGTTAGTCTGTAGTCGCAAAAGGAAAAGGAGTACTTGTGGCAGCTTAGAGACTAACCAATTTATTTGAGCATAAGCTTTTGTGAGCTACAGCTTCACTTCATCGGATGCATCTAGAAGAAGTTGTTTCACAATCTACCAACAGGGTTTAAGTGTATCTTTTTGTAGTACAATTTAAACAGGAAAGAACTGGAAAGTGGATGAAAAAGTCAAGTGTGATTTTAAACAGACATGGGGGAAGAAAACAGAAAAATTATTTACTCTCCCTTACAATATAACATCTTTTAAATCTAACAGCTGTTTATATGTTTAACATAAAACAGATGCCCTGCCTAAGTGCAAATTATGAAATATTGCAATTTGTATAAAATGTGCAGTAATGAAAAAATATATGTTATGATAAAGTAAGACCCAGGGAATCTCAAATATTTTTGAGCAAACTGTCTCCCAGGATGAACACACACAAACACTCTCATATCCTCTGTCATTTATACATACACATGTTTATTCATAGCAAGTAGAAACATAATCTTGCCACTACAGCACAGCATCTGGAGACAGGATGTCAGGGTCTTATGTCTTGCTCTTCCACAGACTTCCTGTGTTACCTAAGACAAATCACTTAATCTTTCTGCATCACAGTTTCCCAGTCTGTAAAATGGGAATCAATCATATCTTCATAAGTATTACATTGATGTTTCAATGCACTTTAAGATCCTTGGGAGAGAGATTCTATGGAAGTGCAAAATCATCTTATTTATCAAATAAACAAATAGTTACACACTGATGCCCTCTCACTCTCTCTAAAGCACTTTTGTATTATTCATCCTAATTCAAGCACAAACTGCTTGGCTTTGACTCAGGCCTGTGATTTGTTTTATATTTGCTCTTCAAAATGAAATATATTTGCAGTGCTTATATGGAAATATTTTCAAACTTGCTCTTAGTAGTCTTGAAAAGCATGGCTTTTTAACCAAAATGATTTTTTTTTTATTTTGATTTACATTTTCTGGGGTTTGTTTGTTCAACAAAAAAAGAGAAACCCAAATCCCCCCCCCCCTCTTTTTTTTTAATAAAAGTTTCAGTTTGGGGTTTTCAAATAAAAATTCACTTTCAGAAAAACATTTTTTTACCTAAAACGTTTTCAAAAATTGTGGAAAAAATTAGTCTTTTGTGCAAAAATAAAACTTTTTTTGCAGGAAATTATTTAAAACACCCTTTTTAAAACCATTTCCTTCCCCTCCCCAATACATTCACATTTCTCGACCAGCTCTAGTTCTGGGCTGATTCGCAGAGGTTCTGAGCACTCACACTGGGGGGTGTGCAGCCCACATGTAAACCAGGTCCAGGCTTGCCTTTCATCCTGTGAGCGCATCTTCCCACCTATTGGAAGTGGGAGAGAGAGAATTAGATCATCCACTCCCGACAGAGCTGCGAGAAGACGAAGACAAGACATTGTTCCCATAGGGATGGGCATTTAACTAGGTAGGGGGAGGAAAATCCCAGCGAGCTGAGCTGAGCCGAGCCGAGCCGAGCCGAGCCCTCGCGCGTGGGAGCGTCTGAGCCCAGGCCAGCAGCGAAAAGGAGACGCACGCTGATGTTCCGGCTTCCTTCGCAAAGCCAGAGAGCGCCGCAGGGCGCAGCTCTGCCGGAGTTAAAGACAGGCAGAGCCAGCCCTTCCTTCAGCGGGGAGGGGCACCAGCACAGACCCCAGGAACCAGCTGGGCACGTACCTCCGCGGCACCCGGGAAACTTTCTTCTCCGGAGAGGTGAGGCGAGTCGGCGGCTGCCGCTGCGCACGGCTCCTGGCAGCAGGGACGGGATCTGGGGGAGGCAGCACGGTAGCTGCCCCCGGCACGCACAGCCTGAGAAAGCGAGCCAGAGCCGCCGCCTGTCCCCGGGGGAACCAGCAAAGCTCCCTCGCTGCCTGCCCGGACCCTGCCTGAGAAATCAGAAGAGGAGGAGCAGCAACAAGCGCGCTCCGGTCCTGTCCCAGCCCCTGTGCCCCCAGTCAGGGGTGGCAGGCTTGTAGAAATGGTGGTGCCGCCCAGAACCTGCCCCCCCACAACTCTGCCTCCCACCTGCCTAAGGCTCTGGGAGGGAGTTTCGGTGGGGGAGGAGGTCTGGGGTGCAGGCTCTGGGAGAGAGTTTGGGTGCAGGCTCTGGGCTGGGGGTGGGGCTGTAGGAGGGGATGAGGGGTGCAGGCTCTGGGAGGGAGTTTGGGGGTAGGAGGGGGTGCTGAGGGAGGGGGTGCAGGAGTGAGGGCTGTGGGATGGGGCTGGGGATGAGGGGTTTGGGGTGTGGGAGGGGGCTCAGAGCTAGGGCAGAGGGTTGTAGGGTGGGGTGGGGCTGAGGGGTTCATGATGCAGGAGGGGGCTCAGGGCTGGGGCAGAGGGTTAGGGTGCAGGGGAGATGAGGGTTCTGGCTGGGGGTCCAGGCTTGGGGGTGAGGCAGGGCTGGGGATGAGTTTGGGGTGCAGGCAGGCTGCCCCCAGGGCTCAGGCTAGATAGAAGGACTCCCCCAGCCCTCTCCCCGCCAGCAGCAGTGAGCTCTGCTGGGGCAGGAGCACGACGGCAGCACGTTCACCCCCACCACTGTCACTGCATGTGCTCCTAGGGCTCCTCTCAGGTCCAGGAAGGCCCCTCGCCTCCTCTGTGGTGGGGGGAGGGCTGCCATCACATGGGGCCTCCTCCCCTGCTGCTGCTGTAGCCTGACTGGGGGTGAGGGATGGGGCTGTCCCTTGCCCAGTGTGGGGCAGGAGCGGTGACTGTGGGAAGGGGGGGCCCCCTGTGCTGGTGGAGGGTCCTGCTGGAAAAGGGAAGGGTCCAAGGTGGGAAGAGCAGGGTAAGGGCAGCCTGCCCTGCCACTGTTGAATGGGGAGCCTTAGGACCAGGAGCCAGCAGAGTGGAGACAGCATGGTGCTACAGGGAAGAGTCAGGGATGCTCCGGGCCGGCCGCAGGGGACAGCAGTTGGGGCCAGGGGAGAGACCCAGCCCCAAACATTGGTGGAGCCAGGCCCCCGGACCCTGAATATTGCTGGAGTCTGGGCACCATGGGCTCATATAACTCCCCGCCCCAGCCCCAAATCCCAGCCCTTGTGCGCCCTGGTCTCATCCCAGCCTGTGTGCACCCTGGTCCCACCCCCTGTGAGCCCCAATCCCATCCCAGCCTCTGGGAGCCCAGTCCCAGCCCCTGGGAGCCCTGGTTCCGTCCCAGCCCTTGTAAGCCCCAGTCCCACCCCGGCTTTTGTGCTCCCAGTCCCAGCCCCTGTGAGCCCCAGTTCTGTCCCAGCCTCTGTGCTCCCAGCCCCTGTGAGGCCTAGTTCTGTCCCAGCCTCTGTGCAGGGCCGGCTCCAGGCATCAGCTTTCCAAGCAGGTGCTTGAGGGGGCATTTAGAATGGGGCGGCAGTCCGTGTCCCGCGGCGGCAATTTGGAGGCAGCTCCGCCTCTCTTCCCCCCGTGGCAGGTTTCAGTGGCAGCGGCAGCGGCAATTCGGCGGCGACTGCTTGGGGCAGCAAAATTGGTAAAGCCGCCCCCCCTCTGTGCACCCCTTCTCCTCTCCTGCTCCACCCTTTGCGCCCCACTGCCCTGCCTGCCTGTATCTGCGTGCGTTCCTGTCAAGTCTCAGGATGCTTGTGCTCCTTACAGCACTGCGGAGCTGGAAAGTTTCCCGTCCCCGTCCGAGCCCTGTAACAGGGATTATCCAAGGTAGAAGAACTTCCTCCTTTTAGTCGGTGAGTATTTTAATCTCTCCTCCTCTCCCAGCCTTTCGTCCTTTCTGGGAATGTTATTGGGAGTCCCAGTGTGGTTCCCACCCTACAGGCGCAGGCTGCTTCTGTCCCAGAGCCAAGGGAGCCAGGGAACACTGGGAGAGGTGGAACGAAATGTAAACCAGAGAGCACTTAGGTGACAGGACTTCAGGACACACTGAATAGTGACAAACAGTGCCTTGGCTGTCTTGCGATCGGTAGGGAGCAAGCCCTTGGTGGGGCAGGAATCAGGTCCCTGTACGGCAGGAAGGGCTGGGAGGAATGTGGACAGGTGAGAATGGGAGCAGAGTTCCAGGATTAATAATGCTGAAATAGAAATACAGCAAGGATTGCAGTTTATATAGAATCCCAGAACTAATGTGCCTGCTGAAGATAGCTGACACATGCCCTACAGCCTAGAACCAGTGGGAGTGATCTTTACACACATACCCCTCACCTCTCTTTTCCTAACGTGCCATAAAATGATGTGCATCTGATCCTGGGTGGGATGGCTTGCTTTGGAAAGTATTTTCCCAGTTCTGGTCACTGAAAGCAAATGGCAGAAGTTGTCTGTTCGGTATCAGGAACTCTTCACAGCTAACACAGGTGAGCATACTCAGAGTGTGAACCATCCTGAATAAGCTCTCATTTTGCATTAGGAAGTGTGGTTTTGGTGTTAATTGCACAGTATAGAAAATGTTTGTCTAGTTGTAAACTTTACATGAGTGGAGCACTAATGCCAAGGCATTGGTGGTTTATACCATCACCAGATGAGCATGTCTCTAAGCATCAGGGAGTAGCAAGAAAGTGTTCTAACTTTGGTTTGCTGATCTGTTTGTTCCCTGAAACACATTAATGGAAAATGTAGGCTTTCATTTGTAATTCAGCACAGAGGAAATCAAGCTAATTATTTTATAAACGAACATAAATGAGATGTACAAATCTAAAGTCATGCACAAACTATGTTTGTTCAGAAAATAATCAGCAACATAATTGTGGCAAATGCTATTGCTTTGACCAGTTTGTTCAACGAATCTAAGCACAAAATATTCTGACACATAAGTGTTTGTTTAAGTAGAACAAAAGGTCCTCAAGTCATGTTTAATATTGTATTATAAATTACTCTTTGGGTCTCAACAGAAGGTGAAAAGTTCTTGTAAATATTATGGTCAGTACTTTTGAAAGGACATTGTATGTGTCAGTGTTGTAAATAACATCATAGGTAATGATATTCTAGAGGTGCCTTTTAGTGGCACTGTAATTAATAATGATTGCTGGAGTTTTCCAAAAGGATCTGATTTCACTCTGCAGAAGCAAGGACTTATAGCTGAAATCCCGCCCTTCACTCAGAGCTAGTGGAGAGTGCATGTTTCCAGTCTAACCTCCTCAAACATTGCCCTGTGGTTTATGCCTAAACTGACAGTGTTAAACCCATAGATGAATCTTTTTTGATATTGCAAGAATTAGATACACATTATTCAGCCACTGGATGATTTTACATATCATACTGTAAGCACTGTAATGCATTGGGCTAGATTAGCTAACAAAACCTTACTCACATGAGCAATCTTCACTCATGCCATAGTCCCATTGGAATCAGTTAGACTTCCCATGTGAGCAAACAAGAATTTGCAGGGTTGGACTATTGATTTACACCCAATATTTGTTTACCTGCAGGTTTTAAGATGTGCATATACCCATGTTTCTGTCCAGGGTCTGTTGTGAGTGTACACTGATAGTATCTGTCTGTACAATTACCCATATTGCATGTATTGACATCTGAGTTTGCAAAAAAGTTGCCCTTACAGACTTGGAGATATAAATGAACAGTCTGGGTGGAGGCCCTTTGATAATGCAAGTCTTTATCCAGAGTACAAGAGAAGGCGTTTTAGCTTTAACTGAGAATTCCTTTGTTTATGGAGTTTTGTTGCACTTTTAAACCAGAGAAATGTACTTTTTGTAGTTTAAAACCAATGGGCTCAAGTGCTGAGGTTTGTCCAAGTTGTGCTTAGTACATCATGGAACACAATATGGCTTTACGTTATCTCTATTCTTCCTCAAGCTGGGGGCCCGATGACCACTAGGGGCCTGTCCACACTAGCAATTTTTTTACTTTGAGATAAGTGATTGCTAATTAACTTGAGCTATCTAACACTTTTCTAAAGACTAGTCTTGATACTGCCCAAACATTTCTAATAGATATTAGCCTGGATCAAACATTTGGGAAATATGCAGACTAGCCTTTACTAAAGTATTCATGACCTCAAGTTAATTACTTAAGGCTATGTCTACATTACACACCAGTGCCATTAGCATATAGGGTATGTGTAGCTACATGCTGCAGTGAAAAGCATTCTGCATCCACACTGTGAAAGGCTCTGGCATGGGAGAGACAGGAGGGAAAAGTTTCAGCAGTTCCCCAGTGCTGGAGCCTATCACTGTGGCTGGCCGTGAAAGGCTTTGACAGGGTGAGGCAGCTGGGATAGGCTTTTCTGAGCTGCCTCCCCCATGCCAGAGCCTTTCCCTGTGGTGGGGAAAGTCTCCCACAGCAGGAAGGCAACAGGACACTACACTGCTAAAAACAGCAGCATAAGTGGGGAGGCACAGCTTTGGCAAGTGGAGAATCATGAAGGGTATGTACTCGGGCACATACCCTACCACTGCAGGTGTGTCCGTACTCTACTCGCCTAAGCCATGCCTCACCAACTACACTGCTATTTATACCCATGCTAGTGGGGCTATGTGGGTATGAACACTACACACTGCTGAAAGCAGCACAAAGTACAGCTGTAAAGGTTAAAAATCTCCTGTGTAGACAAACCTTAGGATACAAAGTGTATTTTAAAATATGTTTGCTAACACATTTGAACTCACTTGATTTAAACTCTAGTGTAGACAGAACAAACTGGATTTGAAAATGTCCTAGGTGGTCAAAGTGAACCTTGGGCTCTCCCTAGACTGCGCCTCACTGTAAAGTACAGCAGCCTCTGCTGTATTTTTCACCAGCTGCCAGTATCCCTCAAGGGCCATTCCAGCAGTCAGGGATTTTGGGGCCATAGACACCACACTCCTTTTACTTGACCATGCCCCACACACACTAGCTATAGAAGTCACTATTGTAGCCCTATACCAGTGGCTCTCAAGCTTTCCAAACTACTGTACCCCTATCAGGAGTCTGATTTGTCTTGCCTACCCTCAAGTTTCACCTCACTTAAGAACTACTTGCTTACAAAATCAAATGTTAAAATACTGAAGTGTCACAGCACACTATTACTGAAAAATTGCTTACTTTCTCTTTTTACCATATAATTATAAAATAAATCAATTGGAATATAAATATTGTACGTACATTTCAGTGTATAGCGTATAGAACAGTATAAACAAGTCATTGTATAAAATTGTAGTTTGTACTGACTTCGCTAGTGCTTTTTATGTAGCCTGTTGTAAAACTAGGCAAATATCTAGATGAGTTGATGTATCCCCTGGAAGACCTGTGCGTATCCCCAGGGGTACACGTATCCCCAGGGGTACACGTATCCCCAGGGGTACACGTATCCCCAGGGGTACACGTATCCCTGGTTGAGAATCACTGCTCTAAACCACTAAAGATTCCTTCAGACAGCAAGGAATCCAATGGCCAGATCTGCCAGGTTTATGGCTACCATGTGCAGCTGGAGTGACACAGTGTGGCCAGAAGTCTCCCAAGGATATGGCCCATTGCCTTTAAAAGTAAAACTAGTTTCGAGCATATCAGGCAGAGAGCAGCTTTCAAATTCAAGGATGAAGGTATTTGGTAAAATAGACAGGACGTAAAATTAATCAGCCAAATTCATCCCTGGTGTAACTTCATTGATGCTGTTAAACTCCAGTCATTTTAGTGAAGTTATACTTAGGAAGAATATGGCCCAGTGTCTTTTTCATTGCTTGACAATTGTTTTCCTAGGAGTAGTTTAGTGGCTAAGGTCAGCAACAACATTCCTTGTGTTGTTCACAGCCAAAAGCTTTACCACTTGGACAATGAATGATTATATAATAAAAGAGACAAACTGTAAAAAACTGACAGTTGTGTTCTGTGGACAATCTCATTGACAGCTCTGAATAATCTGTATTACATAGAAATCTCCCTTGTTTCAACTATCACCAGAGAAAAGATAATATACTAAAACCCCACTCTGAACAGTTATATCATAATTGCTTAAATGTCACTTTTAAGATTCGTACAGTGAATCTGGTTTTGTTTGTTTTCATGGCATGGATCGAGCATTTTTTCACGTGGCTAGTTAAGTAGTCCATCAGAGCACAAGCAACACACATAGGGTTTTAATTAATTTTCATCAGCATTGAACAGGATTTGGGAGATTCATATGAGCACTGTACAGGAAGGGATCAGTCCTGCAAGCTATAGAGTACCTGCTGTGTGGTGTAGCACCCTCGACTCCTGTAGAAACCTATAAGCTTTGAGGGCAGTCTCCAGCTTGCAGGGTCTATGCTTGGCCAAATAGTATTTGCCAAACCAACATTTTGACATATTTAGGCCATTTTGGGGTCATGATACAGAAATCTTTCCCAATGTCTTTTCTATTATTATTTAAATTTATATTATGGTACCACCTAGGGAGCCCAAATGGGATTACATCCACGTTCTTCTAGAACTGCATATATGCATGAGACAGTCCCAGCACTGAAGGCTGTAATTGTAGTCAATGTTCACAAGTATTACCAGCTTGCTTGGACGAATAATTGTCAGACAACGTCTGGTTTGTGATCTATTCATAAACTATTCACTGTAACTATGTGCTATTCATTATTCACAATCACTGGTATGTGATTGGTCACACAGTATTATTTTTGCTCTTTTGATTGGTCAATGAAGCAATAACAGAAGGAGAATGAAGAGCAAACACCACATTTTTTGGGTAAAACTTTGAGAAGCTTTCTGGGTACTCACATATAATTCCAGGGTCATCTATACATGTTGTACATAATGAATACTATGACCCACTGAATTCAATGGGTTATTTATTTGTATATAAATATGATTTTTTCATTATTCAGACAGATCTAACTGGCCACAAACAATCCTGTAAAATTGTAACATCTTATTCATTATTTCATTAATCAAAACATATAGGCTATACTCACTATCTTGATAAACATGCTGATTAAAGATGAGTCAGAAATGGTTTTCCCCTCCCTTGAGGGTTTGAGATTTCACAGAAAATTTCCCATCCTGAATCCAGATGAACAAAAAGTGAAATGTTGGAATTTTTCATGAAACAATAATCCAAAAAAATAAAAAAATTGGATTGATCATTTTGAAAGGTTTCACTTTAATGTTAACTTTTTTTAGCCTTTTTTTCTTTCAAAACGAAAAATCATTTTGAACCCAAAACCAAAACTTTCCATTCTGAAAATGTCAAAACAGGCCATTTTGATCATTTCAAAATTTTTTCTTTCAGAATTTTTCAAATCAGGAGAGGTATCAAAATTGAACGTGTACCACAAATAGTATCAGTTTTGAGAAATCAGTATTTTCCAATGAAAAAATGTTTCATTGGAAAATTTGGAATGAGCTCTACTGTTAATGCTTCTAAAGCACATCAATTCTAGTAAAAGTATTCTCGTTCATTATAGAAGGCCCCAATCTTCTTATGGCCCAAAATAACACTGTCTATGAATCTTCTTGTCTAAGCTGTCTGTGGTAATCCCCATGTCTACCATTAACTGTATGTTTCAGTATTCCAAGCATTAGTTGTGCATTGTTCCGCCAGATGGATGCACATGTTATTCTGCCTCCACCTCCAGACATACCATTCAAATGCTGAGAATGGCTTGGAATGCTCTGCTGGTCCAAAACACCTAGTTATTTTTCCTTCCATTTGTGATATGTGGAAAGACTCATTTATTTTGTATATAGTAATTAGAGCTGGTCGGAAAATGGTTTCAGTTTGTAAAAGCAGCTGCAATGTTTCGTGAGATTTGTAGTTCAGGTTCCTCATGGTTCCTTTCTCCTTTATATACCAGGCTGCCTGATCATCTCCCATGATGCACCACAGTTTGGTGTGGAGAGTCGTGGGGTGGAGAGGCAGTGCAGTGTGGGAGTAACATGCCCATGATGCATCAGAGGAGATGAAGTCGGGCTGAGGAGTCAGGCACACAGAGGAGAATGGAAACTAAGGTAACCAAACGTCAGCTCCCAGGAGGCAACACAGCAGCATTTTTCAATCAAACTATTTATGTGTACAGCCTAACACCATAAGCTTTTTGGGCATTTGGTTTTTCAAACTTTAAATTTTCCACAGAGAGAGAACACTTTCTGTGAAAAAAATGTATTTTGTAAAAAAAAAAAAAATTTCCATCAAGAAACAGGTTTGATGGAAAATTTTCAAACAGCCCTAATAGAAGCATTTCCTTATGTTCTTATGAAATAAGCAGCACTAGGTTGATCAGTGCATAAGAAACTGTAATTAACGTTTGAAAGAGCTTTGAATTATTCTGTATATTGGATATGACAAGCCTGGAGGTCCTTGTTCTCATTATAGACCCCATGGTACTTTTCTCAAGAGTAGGATTGTTTAGAGTAGAGGTCCAACGTCTTGGCAGAGCATTGGCCTGCTAAACCCAGGGTTGTGAGTTCAATCCTTGAGGGGGCCATTTAGGGATCTGGGGCAAAAATTGGGGATTGGTCCTGCTTTGAGCAAGGGGGTGGACTAGATGACCTCCTGTGGTCCCTTCCAAACATGATATTCTATGATTCTATGAACATTCCAGTATGATGCTGGCTCCCTAACTGTCCATTTTTACACACACAGAGTTTATTTTATATTTGTATATAATATCAATTACAACTGGACATTACCAATTACCAAATCCATTACTAAACAAATGTCAATTGCCAATTAGAACTCTAATTACAAATAACTACTTAAAATACCAATTGAGCAAGCTGAGTACCAATTAACCAAAAGCCTCAATAAGCAATTAGAATAGCAGTTACCAGTTAGAATACCAACTACCACTTAAAATACCAATTTAAAAACAAAATTACCAATTCACAATTTATAATATATAGTAAAAAAAATACAATGTAAATTAAATGGCAATAAAATAGAATATCAGAGTTGAAATTCTTTGACTCTATTATGTCATATCAGAATGTCCTGCCATGATATATAATATGGCATTGCATAGTATAATAGTCAAAACATTTTGACTTTTATAATTAATAGGTTCATAGCGTTTAAGGCCCGAAGGAACCATTAGACCATCTAGTCTGACCTCCTGTATATCACAAACCACTGAGTTTCTTCTAGATACCCTTACCCTAAGCCCAGTGACTTTAGTTAAACCAAAGCATTTCAGTCCTCAGAAGACTAAAGTGTTGTGAGCCATAGGCAGAGAACACAAGAGACTGAAGTACCACCAATGCGCAAGGCCCCTGCAAAGGAAAGAAACTGATTTGATGAGATGTGACTCTGTGATTCTAGCAGGTGATCCAAGCCCCATGCTACACAGGAAGGCAAAAACCCCAAAACTCCAAGATCTCTACCAATCTGACATGAGAGGAAAGCTCCTTTCTGACCCCAAATCTGGTGATCAGTTTGACCCTGAGAATGTGAGCAAGACACACCAGCCAGGCATCTAGAAAGAAGATTCTTAATATGGTACCACCTCAGAGCACTATTTCACCCTGTGAGTGACCTATCCCCAGCTGTGGCCAATCTCTGATACTTTAGAAGAAAGGGGAGGGGGGGTAGGAGAAAGAATACATCTAGGCGATTGTGCATCAGGGAGGAAAAAATCCTTTCTGACACCTGCATGTGACCGGTTGAAGCCCTGAAGGAGATTTGATTACAGTCATTGTCATAATGCAGAGTTGCAAGTGTTATGAGCATGGTGCAGGGAATCCAGGCAATCGATTCGGTTCTATCCGTTGCCAATGAAGAAAGGGGATGATCAGCGAGATTCATAAATTTGCAGACGCACAGATTCTAAGGCCAGAAGGAGCCATCACAACCACCCAGCCCAATGCTGGATTAAAGCATGTTTTTTAGAAAGCTCCCTGATCTGGTTTTAATGGTGATGGTGAATCCACCACCTCTCCTGGAAAGCTGTTCCAATGTTTCATTGCCATGACTACTAGGCAACTGTATTTATTTCAAGGTTGAATTTGTCTAACTTCAATTTCTAGCTATTGGATCTTGTTATGCCTTTATCAACCAGGAGGAAGAGACCCCCACTATCCTATCTTTTCCATGTGTAAGTGTCTATACACAGATTTCGAGTAGCAGCTGTGTTAGTCTGTATTCCCAAAAAGAAAAGGAGTACTTGTGGCACCTTAGAGACTAACAAATTTATTTGAGCATAAGCTTTCGTGAGCTACAGCTCACTTGTTTTCCAGCCTCTGGATCACTGGTGTGGCCATTCTTTGACCTCTCTCTAGTATTCCCTCACCCTTCTTGAGGTTTGTGGACACCAGAACTGGACACAGTATTCTAGTAGCGGTCTTAGCCATGCTCTGTATAGACACAAGATTCCCTTCCCTACTTCTACTTGATATTCCCCTTTTTATATAATCAAGGATCGTATTAGTCCTTTTTGCCACAGCACTGCACTGAGCGCACATATTGAGGACTTAACAACTATAACTAATTAATTAAAATATATTCTTTTATATACTCAAGTTGATAATGTGAAAATGAAACTACTTTGACCTTATTAAAATGAAAATATTTTGATAAGGTTGAATCAAAATGTTTGTATTTTTCTAGTTTTGCAATACATTTCAAATTTTCTAATTTTTTTATTCCAATTCAAAATCTTGCGGGGGGGTGGGGGGAATTTTCCCTTTGAATGGGAATTTCAGGTTCTGACCAACTCTGCACTGGAGGTGGGTTCATTTCAGTGGCAAGTGACATGATTCCAGAATATTGTTTGGTAAGGCACTGTGGAATACCTCAGGATGAAAGTTATAACATAAATGTAAGTTGTTACTAATACTTGATCATATTTTCCCTCTAACATCGGTAGTCATGAGCCAGTGATCCACATTTTTACATTTTAGTTTATCATATATTCTTTACCTGCCTTTCACAGGCTTGTTGGGAACTTTAATTCATTAATGTTTGTGAAGTACGTGGAAAACTACATACTAAAAGCTGTACTGTTCTAAGGAGACCTGCTAATGATGATGGAGGATTCCAACTGTCACACGTTAGGAACAATGATAGGTAAAAGCATCAGGATTGCATACAGTCATAAGAGACAAATTTAAATTGAGGAAAGCTAATTATTGTTCCATTACCTGAACAATAGCATTAACTTGAATATACTGCTAGAAGAATTGCAGCTATAAGGTTTAAAAATGAAAGGTTTTCTACTGAAGTAGATAGGGTCTATAATTTTCATTTAAATTCTCTAGGTTCAAAACACCTGCAGTATATTTTACAGTGCCACAATACAAAACAAATATTCCTTCTCCAATGGAGCAGTTGATTTTTGAAATCTGTTCAGGATTAATGCTTAATGTTAATGTAAACATTTGGCATATGCAGACCCAGAAAAGTGCACAATATCGTATTTTAATGATAAAATTTTGAAAATCATAACGTTGCGGAAATGCTGCATATACTATGTTAGTAAATTTACCAAACTCCTCCTATACACCAGCTGCAGAAATAGCCCAAACCTCACATTCAGCTACGATCAGACTCATTAAAGCCAAGAGTCTCAAAGAGCTATGGCTTTACTACAAAAAAGGTGTGGTTTTTACATCAAGATAGTTGACTCAATATAAAATCTTAATGGACACAAGCCCGGGGTAGATTCACATCTCAATATAGCTAGTTGAGATGTACTTAGAACCCCATTCCATGGTTTATGCCAGCTAACTACCCTGACATAAAAATTACCTGTGCCTTGTCTGCACTACGATTTACACTGAGGGCATGACTCACAGGGATTAAAAACCTGTGGTTGGTTCCGGTCAGCTCAGGCGGCTCAGGCTCCAAGGCTGAAAAATTGCTGTGTAGACATTTGGGTTTGGGCTGGAGTCCTAGTTGTGGGACTCTCCACCCTCACAGTGTCCCAGAGCTCAGACTCCAGCCTGAGCCCAAACATCTACACAGCAATTTTTAGCCCCACACCCTGAGCCCTGAAAGCCCAAGTCAGCTGATCTCAGCCAGCAGCAGCCATGCCACAGGGCTTTTATGCCCATGTAGATGTACCCTAAAAGAGCTTTTTTAAGTTGGCTATCTCCATGTAAAAAAACATATTTTTCTTTTTGCAGGGAAGGCAGATCTTCAGCTTTCTACTCCTGAATTATGACTCCACATAATTTAACACTGGAAGCAAATACATATGGGCCAAATTCTTTGCTGCTTTAACTCCAGTAAAGTTACCCATCCCCAGAGAATTTGGCCCAGTAAATCCAAGGGAAATCATTATTGTAATATCCTTTGTTTTACTGACATTCTTATCAATCTAGAAAAACAACAAGGAGTCTGATGGCACTTTAAAGACTAACAGATTTATTTGGGCATAAGCTTTTGTGGGTAAAAAACCCACTTCTTCAGATGCATGGAGTGAAAATTACAGATATAGGCATAAATATATATATTGGCACATGAAGAGAAGGGAGTTACCTTACAAGTGGAGAACCAATGCTGAAGGCCAATTCAGTCAGGGTGGATGTGGTCCACTCCCAATAACTGAGGAGGCGGTGTCAATACCAAGAGAGGGAAAGTTGCTTTTGTAGTGAGCTAGCCACTCCGAATCCCTATTCAAGCCCAAATGGATGGTGTTAAGTTTGCAAATGAATTGTAGCTCTGCAGTTTCTCTTTGAAGTCTGTTTTTTAAGGTTTTTTTGTTGAAGAATGGCTACTTTTAAATCTGTTACTGAATGTCCAGGAAGATTGAAGTGTTCTACTGGCTTTTGTACGTTGCCCTTCTCAATGTCTGATTTGTGTCCATTTATCCTTTGTGACGGGGCAAGGCCAGATGGCTATAGAAAAGTAGTGGGAGATACATATATTAGCTCCAGGCTAAACAAATCCCTGGTACCAGGATAAGTTAAATGGCTGCAGCTCCAGGTCAATTTAGACACCTGGGGCCAATTAAGAACTTTCCAGAAGGCAGGGAGAAGGCTAGGTGGATTGGGACACCTGAAGCCAATCAGGGACTGGCTGAAACTAGTTAAAAGCCTCCCAGCTGGGTGTGGATGTCAGGAGCTGTGGGAGGAAGTTATGCTGTTGGAGAGATTGAGCAGGACACACCATATCAGGTACAAGGAAGGAGGCCCTGAGGTAAGGGTGAAGTGGAGCTTGAGGAAGTGGGGGCTGCTGTGGGGAAGTAGCCCAGGGAATTGTATGTGTCATGTCTCTAAAAGGTCTGCTACCATAGCTGATACTATTAGGGTCCCTGGGCTGGAGCCTGGAGTAGAGGGTGGGCCTGGGCTACCCCCTGATTAATCACTGAGACTGGGAAACAACAGAGACTGTGCAAGGGAGGATAGTTTCTCCTCCCCTCCCTTGCTGGCTTATGATGGAAAATGGCTCAGTAGACTGTGACCCTTTTCTGTAGAGAGTGAAGGGTTATGTGGAGGGTCACAGTGAGCCTCTGAGGCCAGCAAAATCTGCCAGGAAATATGGGACCCATGGAGACAAGGACAGAGCTTTCTCACACCTTTTACATAGAGACTGTCTGGTTTGGCCAGTGTACATGGCAGAGGGGCATTGCTGTCACACAATGGCATATATCACATTAGTAGATGTGCAGGTGAATGAGCCCCTGATGCTATGGCTGGTGTGGTTGGGTCCTATGATGGTGTCACTAGAACCCAACCACATAGGACTGGACCTGATTCTGAAAATCCTCCTGTACAGAACTCTCAGTGACAACAAATTATATTGAAAATCTGTAAGGATCATGCTGGTCCAACTTTTTTATTTCATTTTATCAATTCCAATGACTCCTTATAAGATTTCTATTATTTCTTCTAATCTGTGTGAAGTTAAAACACTGAGTTTTACCCATCTCTGGATTAAGGTTATTCCAGATTTTACAATGACAATAAGTGTTTTTGAATTATAATTGCTAATTAAAATGAAACTCCCTCTGTTTGTGGACAGTCTAGTTCTAACAGAAACTGTCAATGACTAGGAAGGATTCAAACTCAGATGTGTTAGAAACAGGTATGTAACTTGATAGTTAAAAGCACCAGGTTTTCTTTCCTTTTCATGAATTTGTTCTTTTATTTGTAATTCTCCACTGTTAACATATGGAAATCACTTAGGGACAGGTTTAAATCAATGCTGGCACCCCATTATTTACCATTATTTGAACAAAAAGATGCATTTAAAGGTACTGCTGGTAAAGCTGTATTTATAACATTTAAAGAAAGACATTTTATACAGGAACAAGGCTCTTATGATCCAAGAAAAATAATAGTGCTGGGCAAAGAAAGATTTCAAGATACTCTGTAAAGGTGGAGTCAGTGTTTTGTCTTTTTAATAAAGGCTGATGCATCCAATTATGACAGTGGCTCCTCAGTTTTAGAAAAGAAGCAATAGTGCAGAAAACCCTCTCATTTATAAGATAAAGTTAAAGAAATTAACTAGCCACATTGCTTACAGATTTATATATTAAACTGCTACTGAAATTTCATCCATTTACATCAATTGTTCTAATATTTGGCTGTGACAGTGCTTCTCTTCTGAAGATTTCAACACTTTACATTGATGGACAAGTACAACTACTCCATTACTCCCAATTCACAGATGGGTAATAAGGCACAGAGAGCTTGAGAGACCACTTAGTTTAGAGCTGGGGATACAACTTCGGTCTTCAACTCCCCATCTACTGGCTCATGCTTCCTCCTTGATGAAAACACAATTAGACATCCAAGTACAAAGCCTTACGCTGAGTTAGCCTACTTCAGTGTACTGTACATTCCCATTAGAGATTAAAACATGTTATCCCATCTTCAGGCTTCCAGATGAGTTTTTAAGTCACAATGACCTTCCAAGTCTCTGAACACAAATAATGAAGTTATGGGAAGTAACATAAGAGGAGCCTACAGGAGACTTCCAATAATTTTTCACTGAGAACATGATTTAAAAGGATGCTGGTAAAGAAAGTGAGCCATTCTCGTAAGTGGAGAAGTTTGATAGGATTCCAGGTTTACCCCTCAGAGTTCGGAGTGTTTTGTCTAGGATAATTCAGAAACAGAAGCTATAGTTCTATTAGTACATTTCCTTTGTCTGGATATGGGAACAATGGGTGACATTAAAATATATACTAAATAAAGAAAACCTTTTATCTGGAAAAACAGGTACATATGTTTTGTTGACAGTTTTATTTTAGGGAGGCTAAAAATATTCTGCACATGAAACTACTGGCAACAGGAGGAAGAAATGAGATTCCTTGGAGGATTCTCTTGTTTGGTGTGGTTGTGATATCCAGGGATGTGATGTTGGAACTAGGATCAGATATGATGCTGACCATAAGATAATATTAAAATCACTAGCAGGATCCACAAGCTTGGAAGGAGTTAATTGCTTACCCCTGCAGATTAAAACTATCAATTTCTCATTCTACCTAAAAACCCAGCCCCAAATATTTCCATCATTACTCATCACAAATTGAAGGGAGTGAAAGTTAAAACTATAGGACATGTTGCACATATAGACAAATGTTGCACTCTCCGTCACTTCTATCTGGTAATAATTAATACTAAAGAAATATTTTGATCATCAGGTTATACTTTTGAATCTTAGTTTGTGCAGCCATTAGAGCTTCAGCATCTGTCTTTGTGGCCCAGTACAAATGTATTTTGGCATCTCTCTCCTGTTTCTCTAAGTAGGAGGATCAGGATAGAAGGCCTTGAAATTGTGTGGGGTAGTTGCCTCACCCAGTAGCTTGCACAGAAAGTAAAAGATGGGGAGTATAGTGGCCAATTAACATAATCTCCTAAAGATCCAGGGACAGGCCATCAGAAGGAAGCTGGCTGTGATGATAGCCCAATGGGTCTGCAAATCTGCCCCTGCACTGACTTCCTCCTTGCAGATTCACAACAAGGATTGTATCTCAAACCAAGGCTTATACAGATGCCGAAGATACATTCTGTAGCTATTCTGCCTTGGGGTTGTCTATATTATGAATACATTTGTACAGTCAACATTTTAAATAAAACATAACATCCAGAAGAATCTTAGTACAGTGCTGTGAATACAAATCCTTGATCTCTGAGAAGGAGAATAAAACTGTATTACTTAGTATGAACTAGGGCTCTCAGTGATACAAAGTCATTAAAACACATTTTAAAAGGAGATTGTGTGGATAAGCCACACAATTTAGCTAAATGCTCCCCAGACATGATTCTCTGTAATACATCAAAGAGGAAAGTACACAAAACAACAAACAGCTGCATTGTGTAGTCCCTAACAGTAAGTGAGCTGCAGACGTATAAACCGGTCACACACATTTCACTGGATTATGCTTTTGGTTTCTGCATGCATGTTGGACATTTTGACCCAATTAATAAGTGGCAAAACACACAAACCCTCATCTACAAGAGACTGTTAACATTTAAATTGTTCAAGTTAAACGTAATTTGATCCAAGCCTTTCTGGTTCACCTACATACACGTTTATTGCTCACAGAACATCTGCACCACTTATTAATCAGGGAACTGATAGTAAAAAATCAGCCTTCAGCTTACTAAATAGCAACAGCCATCAGGTGATTCTGGCTGTTTTTCTTCATAAGTTTTTTGGAAGCCGATCAGGAAATGGTCCTGAAGCATCACTGAGATGGACTTTCCACATGGTGGTGGGACGTTTCCTCGTTTTCCAGTCATGGTTATAAATGTGGTGAGCTGGAAACTGGTTTCCTATAAGTTAAAGCTCTCTAATCTTTGTGTAATACTAAGATTTATTCCTGATAGGATGATGAATCCCATCCTGCTAGAGCAGTTTGCATTCCTCAGCCACATAGGGATGGTGTAGAGCTGTCACATGCTCAATATGCACAGCCATTCAACTTTTTTTTTAAACAGACAGCAAAATCCTGGCTAAGCTCACCAAGAGTGTGCCAGAGTAATGGAAAGGTGGAGCAGAACAATAGCAATCAAGACTCTGGCACAGAGGAGGTTGCCTCAGAGGTGTGTGGGATCACTATACTCTGCAGCCCTATCTCATCTCCTCCTCCTCTCCAGCACTTGCTATCCACCATAGCATGTGCCCAGAAAGCTTAGCCTCAAGCCATCCACTCCCACCCCCGTGAAGCTATGGGATGGTGTGAAGGTATATCAGCCAGCACTCTTCTAAAACTCAAGAGTGTATCCTCCTTCGTTCCTGAACAGATGCAGAGGCACAAAGAGGCTCCTAGACATCCCCTGCACCCCTAGTGCAGTCATGCAATGCATTACATGGATTTTACACACTAGCAAGAGTCATACATAATACAGTGACACTCTAAAGAGGGATTACACATGCATACTGCAGGACAAGTGTGCACAATTTTCTGTATTGGGTAGGGCCTATAAGACAGGGGAGGGAGGCAGGCTGCATTTCTGACATGAATGCTAAAAGTTAAGAGCAACATGAAAAAGCATGCCCAATATGCCAGTTTGACAGCTTAGTCATTTTAGTACACGCCCTTTCATTTGGTCATCATTTGATGATGATCTAGGGAAGCAAATGCAATAAATCCAAATTAAATCCACAAAACCATCAGTTTTCTTATCTCCATGAAGTCAATGTATATGTTCCAATTATCTCTCTCAGTAAAGCCAAGAAAGTCTGGAAAATAGACTGAGCCCTTGATCATCTTAGTTACACATTGCTTTCTAGGCAGCAGCCTGGCCTGGGGGATGCATGTGCTCTGCTCTGCCCTGCCAGCCGGACCCAGACCCAGCTTATTTCCCATTAATGTATTTTGCCTTTGTTTCTTGGCTCCCAGATTTGAAAGGCACCATGGAGGCACCTTGCTCAGCCTCTGATAGGCAGAAGTCCCATGTCAAAGCACATTTTAATTTTGCTGTGAAATACTGCTTGGCTTTCCAAGATTAATTAAGATTAGCGACAAAGGAAGTCATCCAGGAAAGCCACAAGAGGGCTCCATAGGAAAATCTATTGGAAAATGAACCATTTAGGGTCCTGTTCTCATCAGCAATAGTACATTATAACTTCATATTTATATATAGGATTCTAAGTGCTTTACAGAGTTTAGGGATTACTTCTCCTACCACCTTGTTAGGATGGAATGTGCCAGCCATTCTGCATCAATAGGTCTTAAGAAGCAATGTGAAGAAGAATGCCATATCTAATTGAAATAACAGGGAATTTAAGTAGGCAGAATGTAATAACTCGCAATATAATTGGAATGCAGTAAAAACAGAGGAGCAACATTTTAAATTTTACCTGGAATCTTTTATGCCCACAAATGGCCATGGACACCGTTTTTATTTGATGTGAGAACAAGTCAAGTAGCCAAACCAATACAATGAATCAGTAGATTTGCTATGAACCTGCAAAACTCCTATGTGAATTAGGCAGCTTCATTTCAGGCTTGTGAGTATAATATTTTTGAATTGTACTTATTTCCTTTAAATGACATGGAAATAAAAGCAAAGATGCAGTGGCACTGACTCCAGAGACATTATCTGACGTGTCTGAGACATTATCACTCTACTACATTAAAATTTAAGAAGCCCATGGAATGACAAACGCATAGCTTTGTCTAACATATATTTGACTGATAGTGTGCTTCTGGCATTCTGAAAAACAAAGGGAACTTTACCCATACTGAAAGATATTGACCCTCTGACCCAGCAGCACTCATTCACTTTGTAGTGGGAAAAAAATCAAAATTCAGAAAAGAGGCCTTTGGTTCTTCTTCCATGCTGGTGACCAACATCTTTGGGGAAAACACAGTTGTCTTATCTCAATCATTGCTGGCAGTGTGAAATATTACAGTTTGTGCTTTATAAAAAACACTATGGACTCTAACTATGCTATTACATTAAAGCTGCACTCTGAGATCAGATGTTTCTTTCTTCAGACTTGCTCTCCTCCCAAGTGGTATAAAAATAGAACATAATATAAAATATAACACTGACATATTCAGAGAAGATTATTCCCATCATTTCTTTATGTGGGCTCTAATTTCACAAATTTTGTAGCTCAGATGTATAATAACACTTAGCACTTTTTATACAGACCACTGCTTAGCATTCTTGAATATTTTAACTCTGCTGCCACTGAAGGTGATGATAAAATTCCTACTGACTCCAATGGGAGCAGAGTTAAGACAATGGGAAGAGCTTTTTAAAATCCTACCTTTCATCTGTACATCTCCTAGATTCCAAGGACAGAAGGAACTATTGTGATCATCTAGTAGTCAGACCTCCTATGCAACACAGGCGGTAGGACTTCCCTGAATTGACTATTTTAACTAGGGCATCTCTTTTAGCAAATGTCCAATCTTGATTTAAAAATTTCCAGTGATGGAGACTCCACCATAACCCTTGGTAAATTTTTCCAGTGGTTAATTACCCCATTGCTGAAAATTTGCATCTTATTTCTAGTTTAAATTTGTTATACCTTTCTAAATTGCAGATCCCTCTATTATCAAATTTCTGTTCCCAATGTAGGTACTTACAGACTGTGATCAAGTCACCCCATAGCCTTCTTTTTGAGAAGCTAAATAAATTGAGCTCTTTGAGTCTTTTACTATACATTTACATATGTACCTTTACATTTATATACAAAGCATTTTACAAAAGCGTATAAGTATTATCATCCCTATTTTGCAGATGGGAAAATTTAGGCACATAGGGAAAACTGACAGGCAATTCCAGAAACACTACGCTACCATAACTATTCCAGAATAACTCCCCGGGTGGACGCCCGATGCCAGAATTAAAGTGACTTTATCCCAGAATGACTACTCCACTTTGGAATAGTTATTCTGGAATACCTATGCCAGCCAATTTCCCTCCTGTAGACAAGGCCTACATAATTTACCCAAGATCACACTTCATTAGCATAGCAGGGGAACAGAACCAAGATGTCACTTCACATAGGTGCACGCTGTATACATCAGTCAATCCCTAAATATATATATTTTAGCCTTTTAACTGGACTGTCAAAACTTTTACTACAGTGACATAACAAACATTATCATTATTACACTGTTTTTTTTCTGTGGTCATTGACTCTAGAAGTTATTACATTTGATTTAAAATTTTAGTCAACATGTAAACATGATAAACATCAGTAAGCAAAGCAATATGCAGTACACCCGTTTATCCAAAATGTATGGTTTGTAATATCCAGAACATTCAGGAAAATGGTTGTGGATGGAAAGGGAACATTAGCCTCCTTTTGTTCAACGATTTTCTGCATAAAGGGGTTGTACTGCAATAAGGCTCAGAAATTACTTGTTCTTTGTCAGATATGAATTTCTGTGCAGTAACACAGTTCATAGCAGTAATAAAATTACTACTATAAAAATTGGGAAAATATTAAGGAAAACAATTGGAACTCACTAAGGAACTTGGCCTCTGGGAATAAATTGTCACATCACAGGAATAGTAGTCTTCAGTTATCTGTCTTATCCAATGTCCTATCTTCGTACAGTACATCACAGTACTGTAAAATTGAGAGGGAGGTCCCCCCCCAAAATCCCATTATAGACAAGTATGGAATAACCTGCCCATAAGGGCAGTTACTTCCTAACCCCAGATAATCACTAGTTGGCATGCAATCAGCATACTTTTTGTACTGTTTAATGCAGATTTGGGATGTTCTTAATATCAATATCCATGTCCAATTCTTCTTTTGAATCCTGTTGACTTCTTGACCTCCATGATATCCTGTGGCAGTGCATTTAATGCTTCTATTTGACAAGCAAGTTCTGCTTATAGAATATTTTCTTACCCTCTCTAGTAAGAGAAAAGTCTATTTTGAACAAACAAAGGCACAAATACTTGGGACAACACCAAAGGGACTGGGATTCAAAGGAAAGCCTACATTTTCATTAAGAACCGATGAGATGTTTCCTCTCCTCCTGTGAATATAATGACTCAATCTTCCTACTTCAAATGCTTACAATCAGAAAGGTTTTATGAAATCAGAGAAACCAGTGAATGAAGCAGCTTAAAATAATGACAGGTTTCAGAGTAACAGCCGTGTTAGTCTGTATTTGCAAAAAGAAAAGGAGTACTTGTGGCACCTTAGAGACTAACCAATTTATTTGAGCATAAGCTTTCGTGAGCTACAGCTCACTTCATCGGATTAAAATAATTACTCAGACAATATGCAAAGGCATTAAGAATAATACAGCTTTTACATTTTATTATTGGAATCTTTTTATTCTTATCAAAGCTAAAACTGCTCTTTGAAAAGACTCAAGCCCTTTATTTTTCCTCTTCCTTTTCCACTTACTGTGTCTGAACTTGCATTAGTGATGGGAGTATTTAAAAGACCATTACTTATAGCTCATTAAAACAGAGTCTGTTTGTGTGTGAAGTGAGTGGGACTGAAGGAAAAAGAGCAGAACTTCAGCTTTGTATTAGCTTCCATAAGCCTCAGTGGTTCTGTCTCTCCACATTTCATGGCACCTTAGAGACTAAGAAATTATTAGAGCATAAGCTTTCGTGAGCTGTAGCTCACGAAAGCTTATGCTCTAATAATTTGTTAGTCTGTATCCGTAAAAAGAAAAGGTGTACTTGTGGCACCTTAGAGACTAACACGGCTGCTACTCTGAAACCTGTCCGTATATCATGGTTACCATAGAAGCGATGGAACGGTGGCTGTACAAGCATCATCAACGAAGCACTTCAGATGGAAAAATCCTATTGTCTATATCAAACCAAGCTTCACTCAGCAGGACTAAGTTAGTGAGTCTGAAGAGACCAGGCTGGCCTTTCTTTTTGAGGTGTCATCTAGGTTTCTAAGCCACTGATCACACCTGCAGTTAATTTGTGTGGAAAGCCTGGATCTCCACTCCATTACCTTAGTTTTACATTGTGGCCACTGGAGTTACTCCCAGTTCACAGTGTCTAGTAAACTAGAAGAGAATCATGCTTTCTCTGCCTGATACCCACAATTCACATTTGTGTCTGTGCACTGGTCAAAAATAAGATGTCATCTTGGACTCTTAGATGCTCAGTAGCAAGGCTGCATTTGTATCATGGATTCTGTGATTTTTATATTTTAAAAAAGAAATCCCTAACTTTTTTAACATGGTGGGACCTTGATTGCATGTCATGGATAAAGACTCAAACTATTTCCCAACGGCTGCCAAGTTAAACCCTGGGCTACCTGGGAGGCCACACTGCGGTGACACAAAGGACCAGGCAATTTAACTCCCAGTGACCAGTTTCACTCCTCAAGGATGGTGAGATTTCCCCCCTCCCTGATAGTGGGGGGGAAAAAAAGGGATTTTGTTCTTAAATAGAAAGGAATTACTCAGCCCTTGAGGAATTCCACCATGATTTCAACAACTTCCATCCCACCATCAACCTCAGCCTGGTCCAGTCCACACAAGAGATCCACTTCCTGGACACTACAGTGCTAATAAACAATGGTCACATAAACACCACCCTATACCGGAAATCTACTGACCGCTATTCCTACCTACATGCCTCCAGCTTTCACCCTGACCACACCACACGATCCATCGTCTACAGCCAAGCTCTGCGATACAACCGCATTTGCTCCAACCTGTCAGACAGAGACAAACACCTACAAGATCTCTGTCAAGCTTTCTTACAACTACAATACCCACCTGCAGAAATGAAGAAACAGATTGATAGAGCCAGAAGAGTTCCCAGAAGTTACCTACTACAGGACAGGCCTAACAAAGAAAATAACAGAACGTCACTAGCCGTCACCCCCAACTAAAACCCCTCCAACGCATTATTAAGGATCTACAACCTATCCTGAAGGATGACCCAACACTCTCACAAATCTTGGGAGACAGGCCAGTCCTTGCCTACAGACAGCCCCGCAACCTGAAGCAAATACTCACCAACAACCACATACCACACAACAGAACCACTAACCCAGGAACTTATCCTTGCAACAAAGCCCGTTGCCAACTGTGCCCACATATCTATTCAGGGGACACCATCACAGGGCCTAATAACATCAGCCACACTATCAGAGGCTCGTTCACCTGCACATCCACCAATGTGATATATGCCATCGTGCCAGCAATGCCCCTCTGCCATTTACATTGATCAAACTGGACAGTCTCTACGTAAAAGAATAAATGGACACAAATCAGATGTCAAGAATTATAACATTCATAAACCAGTCGGAGAACATTTCAGTCTCTCTGGTCACGCAATCACAGACATGAAGGTCGCTATCTTAAAACAAAAAAACTTCAAATCCAGACTCCAGCAAGAAACTGCTGAATTGGAATTCATTTGCAAATTGGACACTATTAATTTAGGCTTAAATAGAGACTGGGAGTGGCTATTTCCCCTTGTTTTTTCCTACCCCCTCCCCCCCCAGACGTTCTGGTTAAACTTGGATTTAAACTTGGAGAGTGGTCAGTTTGGATGAGCTATTGCCAGCAGGAGAGTGAGTGTGTGTGTGTGTGTGTGTCAGGGGGGAAAGGGGGTGGTGAGAGAGCCTGGATTTGTGCTGGACATGGCCCACTTTGATTACCATGCACATTGTAGGGAGAGTTGTCACTTTGGATGAGCTATTACCAGCAGGAGAGTGAGTTTGTGTGTGTATGGGGGTGGGTGAGAACCTGGATTTGTCCTGGAAATGGCCCAACTTGATGATCACTTTAGATAAGCTATTACCAGCAGGACAGTGGGGTGGGAGAAGGTATTGTTTCATGATCTCTGTGTGTATATAATATCTGCTGCAGTTTCCATGGTATGCATCTGATGAAGTGAGCTGTAGCTCACGAAAGCTCATGCTCAAATAAATTGGTTAGTCTCTAAGGTGCCACAAGTACTCCTGTTCTTTTTTCAGGTAATTGGTATAACTATGGTCACAACTCTGCATTGTCGCAGCCTGGTTATAGGCACTAAAATGTCAAAATAATGTTTATACGACGCCCAAAACAATGCCACTTTGCCAGTGTCTCTAAGGTTTCCATGTTTTCAAGGCAATGACAGAAGAGATGGCCACTCCAGCTGTCAGGAGATAAGAGAGGTTCCCACACTGCAGTTTAGCAGACATCAAGGCTGTGTGAGATCAGTGGCTCTTAGAACAGAAAAAAAGACCAGAGGCACGTTAAAAAGTCCTGAAATGGTTATTTTATGTTCATATTTTAGCTGCTTAAGAAACTTCTGCTACATGGGGTTATTGCTTGTGTTGCAATAGTGACGCTGGACATAAATAGAAAGGACTTGGAAGCCTGATGAGAACTGAGCAAGATTACCAAGATGTTCTTTGCTGCTGGCTCTCACTTAGCACACTGGTGTTAGTGTCTGGCACAGTACGGTGGCTATTCAAGATCAGTAAGTTTAGGTGCTCAGTGTGCAGAAATAGCTAAAAGTGTGCTTGGACTGGGAGGGGCAGAAGCTGTAAAATCCAACCCTCTTATTGGAGTCAATAAGAACAAATTAAGGGCAGGTCACCCCTCAAGAAAATCTCTATTTTTAGAGCAGAGAACCCTTTTAGCAAGCGAAAATATATTTGCTTTGTTATGTATAATGTGAGACTATTTTTCTTGCACTATGAAATGTTCATGAATGGGTAACTAAGGTCTAGACTTTGGCTAGTGCTAAGTGTTTGAGGAAGATAACAATAGGGTTTTTCTCATTCAGTTCTGTCGTGCTGAGTGTATTTGTCACCAAGAACTGAAAAATTTAGTGGCTTAATGTATGAAAATGAAACATAAATTGTCATGACCTTATAGGAGGTTGGTTGAAAAATGACCTTATAGAAAGCTAGGTTGAAAAATATTTAAACTTAGGAAAAATATTATGGGGAATTCAATACATGCAGTTACAAAACAAACAAAAAGCCCCCAGCTTGACAGGATTTCATGGGCTTGCAGAATAAAAGCAAACCTTCCTGTTCCCTACTTGGCAGTTCTGAGTACAGTCTCATGGTTATCAGCATAGACTACTGTCAAGGTTCCTTCCCCACCCTGAACTCTAGGGTACAGATGTGGGGACCTGCATGAACAACCCTCTACGCTTATTCTTACCAGCTTAGGTTAAAAGCTGCCACCACCAAAGTGTTACACAAAACAGGGAAAGTGCCCACTTGGAAACATTTTCCCCCCCAAAAAATCCCCCCCAAGCACTACACCCTCTTTCCTGGAGAAGGCTTGATAAAAATCCTCACCAATTTGCATAGGTGAACACAGACCCAAACCCTTGGATCTTAAGAACAAAGAAAAAGCAATCAGGTTCTTAAGAGAGAATTTTAATTAAAGAAAAAGTAAAAGAAGAATCTCTGTAAAATCAGGATGGTAAATATCTTACAGGGTAATTGGATTCAAAACATAGAGAATCCCTCTAGGCTAAACCTAAAGTTACAAAAAGACACAAACAGGAATATACATTCCATTCAGCACAATTTATTTTATCAGTCATTTAAACAAAACAGAATCTAACACATTGCTTACTAACTCTTTACAGGAGTTCTGACCTGCATTCCTGCTCTGGTCCTGGCAAAAGCATCACACAGAGAACCTTTGTTTCTCCCCTCCCCCCCAGCTTTGAAAGTATTTTGTCTCCTCATTGGTCATTTTGGTCAGGTGCCAGCGAGGTTATTTTAGCTTCTTAACCCTTTACAGGTGAAAGGGTTTTTCCTCTGGCCAGGAGGGATTTAAAGGTGTTTACCTTCCCTTTATATTTATGACAACTACCTCATACCAGTCTGTAATTCAGCCCTCTTCAGAACCTGAGGAATCAGACTAACCTGGAAGTTGCAGGCAGTACCTGGGAGTTTTAGATGGTGTACATTGGTGTAGTTTCCACATAATGTGACAGGATCCTTAGCTCTGCTCCATCCCCTTTGCGTCACTCTGAGGGTTCAAAGGGGCTGTAATGCTGGTTTAAACAGCTGGTAATTTCCCTTGGCATTGAAGAATCTCTGGGTGGCATAAAGCTGAGGTATGTCACCTCACTCATTGGCAGCACAGCCCTATGAGGGCTGCTGTAGCTAGGCACAAGTTAGTGTAGTCCTGAGGCTGCCCTGAGCCAACCTGCCCTAAGATCAGGAGAGCCCCCAGGTGATGTAAAAGTACTTTCCTCCTACTCCATTTCCTGCCCCAACCATAGATTGCCTATACCTATGATCAGGCCAATATTTAATTTCCTTGAACTCCAGTACAATCCACAAGTATCGTGCTAACTGGAAACAAAGACAAGCTGTTTTTCCTGTGATTGTAACATTCTGCAGTGCTTGTTATTCCAGAAGATCCTAGAATGCCTTATAATACCAATAATCTTATCTATCTAATCCACTAATAAATTAATTAACTCTTACAATTCAGAAATTAAAATAACTCTTCTTTCTTTTTTATCTTCCTTCATCCGCAGGTGCATAGGGTGTCCACCATTTATTTTGGTCAAGTGCTGGTCTATTCAGGCTTCTGAGTGTCATGCTAATGGATTTAGCTTCTTTGTCTATTGTTCTGCATAATATTTCTCTAGGTTTCCCTCTTTTTTTTTTTTTCTCTTTCCAAGTGGTGTCCATAGAACCAAATACTACTAGAATTTTCTAATTATCCGAAGTTCTCAGGCTAAGAATTGTGTCCCCTTTGGTCACCAACTCATAGTCAGTTTGTTTTAATCTACAAAATGCATATTCAGTTTTGGTATAAACGTGTTTACTCAATTCCATTAGTTTTAGGTCATTCCAATCATGAGGATTTCACAACCTTCCTTGGAAGCCTATTCCAGAGCTTAACTACCCTTATATCTAACCTAAATCTCCTTTTCCTACCGTCAGTGGATATAGAGAATAATTGATCACAGTCCTTTTTATAAAAGATTTCAACACATTTAAAGATTATTATCAGGTCCCCCTCAGTCTTCTCTTCTCAAGACTAAACATGCCCAGTGTTTTTAACCTTTCCTCATAGGTCAGGTTTTCTAATTCTTTTTATCATTTTGTTGCTCTCCTCTGGACTCCTTCTCCAATTTGTCCACATCTTTCCTAAAGTGTGGCACTCATCACTGGCCACAGTACTCCAGCTGAAGCCTCACTGCCAAGTGCAGAGGGACAATTACCTCCATGTCTTTCTTAAGACATTCCAATTAATACATCCCAGAACACTAGCCTTTTCGCATCTGCATCACATTGACTCATATTCAATTTGTGATCCACTATAACCCCCAGATCCTTTCCAGCAGTGCTACCACCTTGCCAGTAGTTCCCCATTTTTTTAGTTGTGAAGTTGATTTTTTCCTTAAGTGAAGTAATTTTCACTTGTTTTTACTGAATTTCATTTTGTTGATTTTCAGACCAATTCTCCAATTTGTCAGTGTTATTTTGAATTTTAATCCTGTCCTCCAAAGGGCTTGCAGCTTGGTGTCATCTGCACATTTTATAAGCATACTCTCCACTCCATTATCCAAGTCACTGATGAAAATATTGAATAGTACCAGACCCGAGACTTACCCCTGCAGAACCCCACTAGATATGCCCACACCCATCCCCCAGTCTGACTGTGAACCATTGATATCTGCCATTTGAGTATGGTCCTTCAACCAATTTTGCATCCACATTATAGTAGTTCCATCTGGACCACATTTCCCTAGTGTGCATATGAGAATGTCAAGTAGGACTATGTCAAAAGCCCTACTAAAATCAAGACATATCACATCTTCTGCTTCCCACATCCACTAGGCCAGTAACACTGTCCTTGAAGGAAATTAGGTATAAAAATATGCAGGGGTGTAATTGGGAAGGCCAAGGCACAACTGGAGTTGCAGCTAGCAAGGGATGTGAAGGGTAACAAGAAGGGTTTCTACAGGTATGTTAGCAACAAGAAGATCAGGGAAAGTGTGGGACCCTTACTGAATGGGGGAGGCAACATAGTGACAGATGATGTGGAAAAAGCTGAAAGACTCAATACTTTTTTTCTGCCTCAGTCTTCACAGACAAGGTCAGCTCCCAGACTGCTACACTGGGCAACACAGTATGGGGAGGAGGTGAGCAGCCCTCAGTGGTGAAAGAACAGGTTAAGGACTGTTTAGAAAAGCTGGACATGCATAAGTCCAGGGGTCCTGAGGGAGTTGGCTGATGTGATTGCAGAGCCATTGGCCATTATCTTTGAAAATTCGTGGTGATCGGGGGAGGTCCCGGACGATTGAAAAAAGGCATCTGTAGTGCCCATATTTTAAAAAGGGAAGAAAGAGAACCCAGGGAACTACAGACCAGTTAGCCTCACTTCAGTCCCTGGCAAAATCATGGAGCAGGTCCTCAAGGAATACATTTTGAAGCACTTGGAGGAGAGGAAGGTGATCAGGAACAGTCAACATAGATTCATCCAGGGCAAGTCATGCCTGACCAACCTGATTTCATTCTAGGATGAGATAACTGGCACTGTGGATATGGGGAAAGCGATGGATGTGATATATCTCTACTTTAGCAAAGCTTTTGATACAGTCTCCCACAGTATTCTTGCCAGAAAGTTAAAGTATGGATTGGATGAATGGATAGAAAGCTGGCTAGATTGTCAGGCTCAACGGGTAGTGATCAATGGGTTGATGTCTAATTGGCAGCCAGTATCAAGCAGAGTATCCCAGGGGTTGGTCCTGGGGCCAGTTTTGCTCAACATCTTTATCAATGATCCGGAGGATGGGATTAATTGCACCCTCAGCAAGTTCACAGATGACACTAAGCTTGTGGGGAGAGGTAGATATGCTGGAGGGTAGGGATAGGGTCCAGAGTGACCTAGACAAATGGGAGGATTGGGCCAAAAGAAATCTGATGAAGTTCAACAAGGACAAGTGCAGAGTCCTGCACTTAGGAAGGAAGAATCCCATGCACAGCTACAGGCTGGGGACCAACTGGCTAAACAGCAGTACTGCAGAAAAGGACCTAGGGATTATGGTGGATGAGAAGCTGGATATAAGTCAGCTGTGGGCCCTTGTTGCCAAGAAGGCCAACAGCATATTGGGCTGTATTAGTAGGAGCATTGCCAGCAGATGGAGGGAAGTGATTATTCCCCTCTATTCAGCACTGGTGAGGCCACATCTGGAATATTGCGTCCAGTTTGGTCCCCCCACTACGGAAGGCATGTGGACAAATTGGAGAGGGTCCAGCGGAGGGCAACAAAAATGATTAGGGGGCTGGGTCTCAAGTTGCAGTGGGGGAGGTCTAGGTTGGATATTAGGAAACACTATTTCACTAGGAGGGTGGTGAAGCACTGGAAAGGGTTACCTAGGGAGGTGGTGGAATCTCCATCCTTAGAGGTTTTTTAAGGCCTGGCTTGACAAAGCCCTGGCTGGGATGATTTAGTGGGTGTTGGCCCTGCTTTCAGCAGGGGATTGGACTAGATCTCCTGAGGTCTCTTCCAACCCTACTATTCTATGATTCTAGGTTGGTTTTGCATGATTTGTCCTGGACAAATCCATGCTGGCTATTCCTTATAACGCTGTTATCCTCCAGGGGCTTACAAATTGATTGTTTAACAATTTGTTCCAATGTCTTCCCAGGTATCAAAGTTAGGCTGACTGGTCTGTATTTCCCCAGATACTCTCTGTTCCCCTTTTTAAAGATAGGCACTATGTTTGCCCTTCTCCAATTTTCTTGGAACTCACCCATCCTCCAGGAGTTAAAAAATAAAAGTACAGCAGCAAACATAGTATTTGCAAGGGCTTGTCGGGAATACAGGGTTACACTGTACTTATATTATACTATCTAACTTGTACAGTATAGGTTTTTATTAGACGTTTCCTCCCCATGATATATTTCAGCAATATGCATTTAAAAAATACAGTGGTATTTGTCACTTGCATCCATTTTGGTTGGTCATGCTGCTCTCTAGATACCTAATCCTGCAAAGTAAAAAGCACCTATCAACACTTAGCACCATCCAGGATGAGGCTGCAAAAGCCAGAAAATAGGCAATTTTCTGACTTTAGTTTTGCGTTATTTTTTTTTCTCTGCTGCCTGCAGGGAGTGAATCAGGAGACTGATTACTCATGTTACACTAGCTGAATGTTTCCATATGGTGCCTGAGCAGGCTATATCTTGAGTAGGCAGAAAACTCCACTCTGATCACAGATTCATCTTATGCTGTTTAGGATGCCTGCACGTTATCTGATAGCTTATAAAATCCAATACTCTTTGGTACAAAAAGAAGGAAAACAACATATAATAAATAAAACATGCAGCTGTAGAAGTAACTTCAGCCATTGCACAATGGAAATACATACAGGAGTATTGGAAGTGTGCTCTAGCCTCCCAAACAGGCCCAAAGAGATTGACTATTAGAATTTTGATAGCTCAGCACTGTGGGCCAGAGTCTGCCACCATTACTCATGTTGAGTAGTACCTAACTCCACAAATACCCATTTAGTTCAATGGGACTACTCACAGCCTTGGTTACTTTGCAGCACAAGTAAGGATATAAAAATCCGGCCCATTGATTACGGCTTATCTCATTACCAGCAATAGGATTGCATCCATGTCTGTTGCTTACATTTTGCACTGGGTGCCTTGCATTGCCACTGCAGAACTTGGTCTAACATGTAAGAACTGCAAAATTAAAGCACCTTTTTTTTATTTTATCTTATTTGCTTTTTCATCTCAGCAGTGGAGTGGAAGACCTCTCCCACAAAAGCCAAATACTCTGATATGCTGAGAGCAGTCTGCCTGCTTCCTTCACATTCACTCTCTTCAATGAGCTGTAGCTCATGAAAGCTTATGCTCTAATAAATTTTAGTCTCTAAGGTGCCACAAGTATTCCTTTTCTCTTCCTCCTGTATCTCTCCCATACCTTTATCAGAGATGGGAAGATAACAAAGTTCCCAACACACTGAGGTGACAAAACAAAAAGCTCATCTGCTAATTGCCTGCAAAATTTCATGTAAGGAATTTGCCTTGGCCGCACACATAACCTTTTACCTGAAATCTGCTGGAGCAGGAAATGAAATATACAAGTGTTGAATCAGAAGACAGAGGAGAAAGACCTTACAGGTCACGATATCATCCTGCAAATGGAGAATCACTCCCTAGAGAACAGCTATAATATTGTGGCCAAAGCACTTTAACTGACACTCTTGGCAGGGTTTCCAATACTTCCCACAAGCACATGTTCTACTATTTACTAGACCCGACTCATAGGAAATTTTTCCTGATGTTCAACTTACATTTTCCTCTACTCACCTTCACCTACTACCCCTAGATTGCCCCCTGGGGGAATAAGTGCCTCTCTGGAGCTTCAGTAAAACAACATGGAACTGATTCTCCTTTCACTCCCTACAGTAGAAAGATGGGCCTGTGCTGGCAGATAAGAGATCTCTGTAGCACTGTCCCCCACCAAACTCACAAGACTTCAGCTGCTTACAGGGTCATCATTAGCTTACCCACATATCCTCTTCCCATTGTGGGACACCAGCTGAAGGAGTGGTTTCTGGAGATGTGGTGGGGGGAGGGGCAATCCTGGCAGCACAGCTTCTATTGGAACTAGGGTGTAGTGCCTCCTAGAATCAGTGCAGGGTCACAGGGACTGCACACAGAAGGACCTGCCTTCTTCAGATTCTTTGAGATCTGGGAAAGTGGGAACAGAACTCCCTGCCACATCCCTGGGAAGAGAAAGGAGAAAATCAGGCTCTGCTCCATCCTCCCAATGGAATAAGGAGGGGGGAGGGGGAAACACAGTAAATACAAACTGGAGGGGTTTCCCATCTCCTCCATGGGAATGGAGAAACAGGGGATGTTAAGGCCCTGGGCTCTGTTGTAATTCACTTGAGAGCTAGTTGAAATGTCAATTCTGACAACATTTTATTTTGGAAAAAAAAAAATCTCAGAACAGTATTTCTATGAAGTTGGACTTTGTTAGAATGGATTTTTCATTTCAAAGCACCTTTCATGTTGGCATTTATTTTATTTCCAATTCCAGTGCCAATCACCAATTATATTTTATTTTACATTGTATCATAATTTTAAAATTTTCAACTCTAATTTTGAAATGTTAAAATAAAATGTAAAAATATAAAATTCAAAATTAAATGTTCTGATTTTATCAAAACATTTCATTCACTCAAAACTAATTTTGTTCTCAAATTTCACTTTGTAGGAAATTTTAATTTTTTTCTTCTCAGTTTGGAACAATTTTATTTTATTTGGAAATGCTGGAATTTCTTGCGGAATTGAAATTCTGAGATTTGACCAGCTGTAGTTCAGTCACATTAACAGAAATATAATAATATAGAAACAATGAAAGCTGATACTTTAGGCTTGTGTTTTTGAAGGAATTTAAGAGATTCAGGACTCCACTAACTAACTTTCAAAGGGATTTGAGTCTTTAACCCTCTTAGACTTATGCCTGTGTAGTGTGTCTTGCTCACATGTGGAGGGTCAAACTAATCACTATATTTGGGGTCAGGAAGGAATTTTGTCCCAGGTCGGATTGGCAGAGACCTTTGGTTTTTTGTCTTGCTCTGTAGCATGGGGTATGGATCACCTGCTAGGATCGTCTGGGAATATCTCACTTAAATAACTCCCTACCACTGCAGCAGCCTCAGGAATTGGTGACCTTTGGTCTCTCCTGTTCTCTACCTGTGGCACATGTTTAGCCTCCTGAGCAATTAAATGCTTTGGTCTAATTAAAGTCTTTGGGCTTAATATAGGAGTATCTGGGTGAAATGTAATGGCCTGTAATATACAACAAGTCAGACTATATGGCGTGATGGTCCCTTCAGCTCTATGAAACTATGAGACTCCTTTGAAAATCAACATCTGAAAGCTCTTTTGAGCTAAAAGCCCAGATTAAGTGGAAAGGAACAAGAATCCTCTTAACTCACAGTTTGACTCCTTTAGAGCCAAAAGGCACATGCTGTTCCTTTTGCCATTGCCGACTGGCTAAGCAACAGTTCCCCAGAAAAGGACCTGGGGATTACAGTGGACGAGAAGCTGGATATGAGTCAGCAGTGTGCCCTTGCTGCCAAGAAAAGCCAACGGCATATTGGGCTGCATTAGTAGGAGCATTGCCAGCAGACCGAGGAAAGTGATTATTCCCCTCTATTTGGCACTGGTGAGGCCACATCTGGAGTATTGCTTCCAGTTTTGGTCCTCCCACTACCAAAGGGATGTGCACAAATTGGAGATTGCCCTCCAGTGGACTATGAAAATGATTAGGGGGCTGGGGCACATGATTTACTAGGAGAGGCTGAGGGAACTGGGGTTATTTAGTCTGCAGAAGAGAAGAGTGAGGGGAGATTTGATAGCAGCCTTCAAGTACCTGAAAGGGGGTTCCAAAGGGGATGGAACTAGGCTGTTCTCAGTGGTGGCAGATAACAGAACAAGGAGCAATGGTCTCAAGTTGCAGTGGGGGAGGTCTAGGTTGGATATTAGGAAACACTATTTCACTAGGAGGATGGTGAAGCACTGGAATGGGTTACCTAGGGAGGTGGTGGAATCTCCATCCTTAAAGTTTTTTAAGGCCTGGCTTGACAAAGCCCTGTCTGGGATGATTTAGTGGGTGTTTGGTCCTGCTTTCAGCAGGGGGTTGGACTAGATGACCTCCTGAGGTCTCTTCCAATCAAAATTCTATGATTCTATTATTCTAAACCAAAAACCAAGGAGCAGAGGCCAGTGCCAATATTAACTCACTGCTAAAACTGTAGAAATGGCAGTTTACTGCCCTATCACTTTGAAGCACACCCACACAAAGGGTGTGGTTTGACAAAACAAGGGAACCCACTTATTAACACCAAGGTTACAAAGATTACAAATGTTACTCCTGAGGGAATTCTGCACCTAAAAATTCTGCCCACAATATTTTAAAATTCAGCAAAACTCTGCATATTTTATTTTGTCAAAATAACACAATCATAATTTTCAATTATTATGGTAATTTATTTCAAAATACCCATCAGCAAGTATGTCTCTAACAATACAGACAACAAAAGATTCAGGAAATGCCCCAGGTGTGGGGCATGCAGGCTCAGCCTGGCAGGATCCAAGTATAGAGAGGCTTAGTGTGGGGGGGATCTAGGTGTGGGGTTAGGGTTCTGTGTGGGGCAATCTGGGTGCGGGCAGCTTGTTGGGAGATCCAGGTGCGGCAGGGGATCGGGATGCACAAGGGCTTGTTGAGTTCCAGGTTCAGGGGAAATCGGACTCCCTGAGAGGATCCAGGTGAAGGTGGTTGGGACTGAGCAGGGAGTTGTAGGAGTGGGGCTTGGTGGGGTATACAGCTAAGTGGGGCTCAGTGGGTGGAGGTCCAGGTGCAGGGAGCTTGACGGGGTGGAGTATTGTATGGAGCTTCCTGCAGCCAGATGCGGTTCCCAGAGGTGGGTCTGACGTGGCCTATGCAGGGGAAGAGGAAGTCCTGTTCCCCATCTTCCCCCCTCATCCCAGCTGGAACTAACAGTTGGAGCCCGGCAACTGTGAGAGGGACAGAGACAGCCCAGCCCTGCCCCCTGAGGCAGTGATTTATGTCTCCCCCATCTGCTCCAGATGCCCCTTCCCAGACTGCTGTCCAGGAGAGGTGTGTGGATCAATTTTTCTGCAGGGAAAGAGTAAAACCTGTGGGGGACATTAATTCTGCATTTGTGAAGTGGTGCAGAATTCCCCCAGGAGTAAAATGTCTGTGTGCATTTACAGCTCACTGGACATGAAAAGACAAGACAAAAATTGTCCCACCATAAACACCATGCTGATGTTGGTCACACAACCCGTCTGCTGCTGCCCTGTTACATTTTTAACCACATCATCAAACATAGCAGTCGCATATACAGCAGTATCAAATATGGCAGAAACACATATGACCAAGGGAATCGTGAGAAGTGGGATGCTTCACAGCAAGGAGTTAGCACAGCTCAGAACAGTTTTGAAATCCCAGTTTACCTTATGAATATCTGTAAATGTTTCTCTTTTTACTAATTCTTAACAATCTAAAAACTGAGCAGGCAAAGTCATACTTGCATATCAGTGCCCAAGTAGAGACACCCTACAAATATTTGGCCCAAAGCCTCACATTCTGGCTCAGTACACTCATGCAAATTGACTTCGGTGGAGCTACTCTGGATTTGTCCCTGCATAAAAAGGATCAAAATGTAACCCAAAGAACCTAACATCTCTACACAGCCATTCAGGGATGGAAGGGTGAGCAAGAAAGCTCTCCCAATTTGTGTGGCTGCTCACAACAGTAGTCCCTGCATCAAGGCCCTGCACCCACTCTGCACCAGCCCATGAAGAGGGACTAGAGGGAACAATCTGCTCTCCATCCAAGACCAAAAGCAGATGTGCAAGAAGTAGAATTTTGAAACAGTAGCAAACACAATGAAAAAATAACCCCTCTCTTTGGCTTTTTTTCTGCTTTTTCAGTACAGACTCTTTTGCTTATTGTTTCTGATACTAGTCTTCTCTCCAAGTATCCTTGCTCTTTTCCCAGAACAGTTGTAAGATTGAACCTAAATAAACATTAATCAATTTAGCTGGGGAAAAATTAATCAGTACAGTTCTGAACCTATTTTTCTGGTTTACATTGCAGTGTTATACCCTGCAAATAATTCTGGTAAATTTCAAGTCTTTGTCTTTTTAACAGGGGAAATAAGCAATGCTTATTCTTTATCATAAGTAGAAGTACTATTATTTATAGTATGGTAGTACTGAAAGGCCCCAGGCTGCTGCTGGGCCCCATTGTGCTCAGTGCCATACACATAGGTATGGGCTGTGCCCTAAAGAGTTTACAATCTAATGCAAAATAAACAATAAGTGAGTAACAAACAAGAGGTAAGAAGTGGGAAAGAGAGCATGATAATGATGTGATCACCCAGCTACATAGGCTAACTATGTGCATAGCTGGATGGTTCTCAATCATTTAAGCATTTTATTTAAATTATCATTTTAAAATTTCCTGGTCTGACCACAACATCCTGTGCAGCTGAACATTTGAAACCTGTGCAACTCCCTGGAAAAAGTTATCCTGAGTCACCATTTATCTGTTTAATTGCTTCCATTTTCTCTTCTAGACATACTAGTCCTCTACCTAGCATTATTAGTTCCGCATTTAAAAAAAAAAAAAATCCCACAACTCATTCAGACCATGGGTCTCCTCCTTCTACATACAACCCCTCATGGGGTTGGGAGGCCCCTCATGGGGTTCTGCCCCTTATGGGGGTGGGAGGCCCCAGAACCTTGAGGGTTCTTCCACTTGCTGCTGCTGATTGGAGGGCAGGGTCACATCCTTTCAAGTGTCGAGTATAAGAGGGCAGAAAACACATTAATCAGTTATGGAGCGTCCATTCTACTTCACTTCGCCCCTTTCCCACTCCTCCCACACCCAGTTATCTTTGGGGAGGGAGAGAAAATAGGATATTATAACCCTTGAAAGAGAGCGAGTTATGTCCCTTCCTCAAACCTGGCCAGTTACTCCCCTGAGATAGAATCCTGCTTGGAGCTTCCATTAGGATGGCATGGCAAGGTCCCCAGCACTGGGCAGTACCTACCAGGCACGCTTAACCCCTATGCTTGCTGCAGAGCTGAATCAGCATGACTGTTTCCTGGATGGATCTTTATTTCTCCAGAGCACAGATGACTGTTCATTTTCTTTATTTCTCCCCACCCTGTCCCCTACATCAGCAACACTTTGTAGGCTTCCCAGTTAAGCCTGACCCTTTGACCGTGTCCACTCCAGCATCTTTTCCACATATATAAAAAATTTTTGGCAGATTACTGTAAACCTCACATCACCGGCATAAACAATTACCAAATCCAATAGACACACTGAAGCACCACAGGCGGACACTGAGTCAAAAACCTTGTGTAACCACATTTCTGGGGATATGCTTTAGTATACATTTTTTGCTACTGAACACATTATTTATTAGAAGCTTTCAGTAATTTAACACTCTATCATAATGATTTAAGTCATAAAGGAATATTTATCCTCCTCACTTCCTTGTTAACACTGGTTTACGCACATTCTCTGGGGTTTATGTGAGATATTACAGCTGTGAGAGTTCAGGAAAATATACTGAGAAAACAAGGTCCCTTAGGAAAAGTGTCACAAATATAGACCCTGGGGAAAGGCTTTGTTGTTCACGCACAATTTTATTGCAAGTCTTCTGATTTCTTTTTTTTTTTTAAAGCCCCAGCTCTTGTAGTTGGAAGAATCTCGTCTTTCAGTATATTTCTAATCCTCTTGCTGCAGTGTAGACAAGGGCCAATGAAGATGCTGCCCTTGTTTGGTGAATCCCACCACTAGAACCTGGTACCAGTACTCAAAACAATTATTTGAAATCCTTAAGTTCTCTTTGGAAATTCAAACTTCTCCCTTTAAAACCATTTTGGTTCTCCACTGCCACACCTCTGAGAGATGTCCATGCCATTTAAGCACAGGGGGTTCATTTAGCAAATGTTCTAAATAGACTTAAGATTTGAAACAGAATTGTGATGCAGAAGAATGGTAACATATACTGTTGCTACTGCCTGGCTACAAATATCTTAACAGTGAACTGCAGAACTAATATAAACTGCGATAAGCAGGAATTTTTGTGCGGAATATCCCACTAACCAGGCTATAGGGGACATTCAGCATACACAAGCTTTTACTCCTCTCTCTAAAATTGTTTTTCCTCCCTTTGAAATCCTCTTGCTACTTCCAGTGTTACTGAAGATATCCCAGAATGTATCATTCTGTGACATCCCATGTATTATATGGCATTTGGAACATCTCACTCTTGGATTCATAGCTTTCAGAGCTAGAAGGGACCCCAGTGATCATCTAGTCCAACCTCCTGCATAACACAGGCCATGGAATCTCACCCAGTATTTCCTGTATCAAGCCCAATATCCTGTTGCTGTTGTAGAGCCTATCTTCTAGAAAGACATCCAGTCTAAACTGAAAGATTCCAACTGACAGCAAGCCCACCACAGCACTTAGTAAACTGTTCTATTCATTATTCTGGCCATTTAAAACACTGTTTTATTTCCATTTTGAATGCGTCTAGCTCCTGCTAAGTCAAATCTTCAGCAAACCAGGAATTATCAAAAGCTGGGCTAATATGCTCCCTACAGCTTCATACAGAAGTCTCTGTGTGTGAGTGTGTGTAAAATCCAGGTCTCAGTTTGGCAGCTCACCTTTAAGGGCTGTTTGAAAGGTGCTGGCTGGATATTCCCGGAGAGTTAACAGGCAATAAGAGGTACAGCATGGACTCTGCCACTCCAGCTACAGTAAAGCAAGGTTTTCCACACCACGCTACCAATATGCATCAACAACACAAGTGCCAACTTTCCAAAGTGCTGGGGGGTGCTCGACTCTTGGCTCTACCCCAGCCCCTGCCCCCACTTCACCTCTTCCCCCCCAAGCTCCACCCCTGCTCCGCCTCTTCCTGCCCAGTTCCACCCACTCCCCTGAGCGTGCCGCATCCTCGCTCCTCCCCACTTCCTCCCAGCCTTCTGCATGCCATGAAACAGCTGATTGTGGCAGGTGGGACGTGTGGGGCGGGAGGAAGAGGCATTGATCCATGGGGCCTGCTGGCCGGCAGGAGGCTCTGGGGGTGTGGGAGGGCTCTGATAGGGCAGCTGAGTACCCACCATTTTTTCCCCCGTGGGTGCTCAAGCTCTGGAGCATCCATGGAGTCGGCACCTATGCTCAACAATATGCCTCTTGAAGGCCAAGACAATATAACAGAGTTTAAAAAAGAACTAGATAAGTCCATGGAGGATAGGCCCATCAATGGCTATTAGCCAGGATAGGCAGGGATGATGTCTCTAGCCTCTGTTTGCCAGAAGCTGGGAATGGGTGACAGGGGATGAATCACTTGATGATTACCTGTTCTGTTCATTCCCTCTGGGTCTCCTTGCATTGGCAACTGTTGGAAGACAGGATACTGGGCTAGATGGAACTTTGGTCTGACCCAGTATGGCCGTTCTTATATTCTTAACACCAATCTGGAGGGAATCACCTCTTTGCATGAGAGGGCAGCAATAGACAACTGATCATGAACAACTGGTCTGAAGGTATGTCCACACAGCCTGCAGCAGTGAGCTTCCCAATCCAGGGTGGCTGACTCTGGCTTGCACTACTCTGCTAAAACTTACTGTATAGACGTTTCAGAGTAGCAGCCGTGTTAGTCTGTATTCGCAAAAAGAAAAGGAGTACTTGTGGCATCTTAGAGACTAACAAATGTTGTGGCTCAAACTGGACCTTGAGCTCTGAAGCCTAGGAATGGGGTGGTCAGTTCTGCTAGGCAGTGCAAGGTAAGACTGGGGCAATTATTCATCCTCTTTCCCACCCACTTTGGAGAGGGCTAGACTAACCACATGCAGTAGGACTAAATGGTATTTTTGTGATTTTGCAACATTTTTTACAGGAAAAAGTCATTTTCATCTAAACTTCTTGTTTTTTGATAAAATCTCAGAACAACAAATTTAAAAAAAAATAGTTTCAGAATTGTGGGGAATATCCCCTTTTCTCTGGTTTTTGAAATTTTTGCCCTCCCTTTTTTTCCCCCAGTGGAAAAATGGAGACAGTGGGGGAGTGAGAGTGGGATTGTTTCCCCAAAATATTGACATTAAAATTTTTATTGAAGGAAAGAAACCATGAACTCTTTTTTTCTGAACAGCTGTATTGTGCAGCCCTTGAGCCCACAGGCCAGATTTTGTTCAACCCTGCATAGACTGTTTTGGTTCATTGTTGGGAAGAGGAGAGAGGTTCCTTGTTCCCCTCCTTGTACTAATGTGCAGTGTTGCCCTAAGATTAATAACAGATTGACCTTATCCATTGCAAATCAAAAAGGTACTAACACTTAAAATATTAAAAAAGCAAGTTCCTCTTAAAGAAAAACAAGGCCAGCTGACTTTGCTTCTGTCAAATCCAGACACACCTCAGCTCATAGCTTTTGTCTCAATCCATCAGTTTAACTGGTTTTGTAACTTGCATAACACGGTGAAAACTTTTTAAAAATGCTGTTGCATAAGCAGTGAGCATGTTTTCATTAACATCCATTTAATATGTTTTAAATGAAAGCAACTTTAAACTTCTTGAAGTGGTAATAGCTTTAAACATCAGTAAATTTAGCAACATCATCTCCATTTAATTGTGTAAGAGAATATTTTCATTTCCTTACTGTAAACAGAGGGATGCTAAAAATACAGTAGTCATAATGTAAGACAACTTGCTAACTGAATACTTGAAAAATAAATTCATCTTAAGTGTTCCCAAGAAAAGACTTCTGTATTCTGCCTGGTAAATCTTGTTTTTGATAGAATGACTGGAAATCAGTAAGTGATTTCCAACTGTCATTTACAGGCTGTTAAGTTTCTCACAAACTATACACAAAATACCAAAATTATTAATCAGAGTAACAAATCAGAACATATTTTTTTTCTGCATGCACCTGAAGTGTGCTTCGGCAAAGAGAGCAACAGAAAAACACATTCTTATGAGACAAAGGGAGACCAGGGTGTTAACTGTTTGAGCTGCTTCTGCAGAATGAGACTGCAGAGTCTGAGGAGATGGGAATAGGGAAGTGAGTTCTATGAAACTGACTATTTGGGACTTGACTTGAAAATACAAAGCCATTCCCCACTTCACGCTTAGGGAGAACAATTTTTAAATCGTGATTTTAAAGGTCCATAGAAACTTCCCCAATAAAGATGCTAACATCTTTTTAATTTGCAATAAGAGTGTGACTACACAATCTGCAGGTCAATATAAAACAATTAATTATTCTTCATGTTTAGAGTCAGAGGTACCCTTTTTCCCAGTGCTTAAAGTGGTCTGAAAAAAAAGTGTAGGGAGGGAGTTTATCAATCTGGAAGCAGCATCTTTGTTAAGACAGTCTTTAAATGCACTCCTCAAGCAACCTGGTTTGATTTTTTTATTTTTATTTACTTATTGTTTTCTGGGTCTGCAATCCCTGGCAACCCCTTCCTACCCACTTTAAACACTGCTTCCCCACCCTACATCAAATGAATATTCAATTGTTAAGCAAGTCTTTAGAACATCTACTGAAAAAATATCTTATTGATTGTATTCCATTCAGTCAGACAGTTTATAGAGGCAAACACACATTGGGATACAGCACATTAATTACATTAATTAATTAATTGAATTCATTTATTTGTATTGTGGTAGTGCCTAAGGATTTGGGGCCCCATTGTGCAAGGTGCTGTACAAACACTTAGAAAGACATGCTCCCAGACTGGAAGAGTTTTACAAGCTATGAAGAGATGCTGATACCTTTTAGTCATGCAGTAGCACCTCATTCTACAACTGGTCTCCCTGACTTCAGTGGGGCTACTTGTGGAGTATTATGCTACTCAGCATGAGAAAGGACATCAGAATCTGGCTCTCAATACTGAAACAAAAATCATTACTAACACATAAGACTGAAGATGCTTAGGGCCAGATTGTTAACCTTTCGCTTACGCTGGTGAGCAGTTCTCACACCACCATGAGCGAGGGATTCACTATCTAGCTCTTTTGTAAGAGGAGAAAGCAAATAACAGAAAAGCACAAGGAGCCATAGCCTAAAGGTCAAAAATCTAATTAATCCCACCTGATGTGATTCAACAGGTACTTAGAGACCTTAAATTTCAACCACAAGTCTATCAAGAAAATCAAAATAAGTTTGAGACAGATCTCAAGGTACCTGCTGGGATCTAGCCTTTGGATCCTATAGTCTTACTTCCAAGTTTCCAGTTTCATTTTTCCCCTGCTGATCAATTTGTCTTTCCTGATATGTTGCCCTTAGCCACACTGTGATAAGATTAACTATCAAAAGGTCTGGCAGTGAAAACCTCATGGGGCTCCAAGCTTCCTACATCTTTAGACACTTCTAAATTGCATTTTGTATCTTTTTTTTGTCATCCAGGAAAGAACGCTGTCAATGCTACAAACATGACTTTGGTTAAAGAACTCTAAAAAGGTTATCAGTAATGAACCTGTCAGCAGGTTCTACTCTGTCTACTCTGTAATCCATGAGCACATTGGTTCCAAAGTATTTCTGGTCTTCTTTCTGCAATATGAATAATCTTGTATGAGTCAGATGACACTCAACAATGCCTCCTATTGAATCAGTCTCTAATGTGTCTATTACTATGGTGTCTAGGTACCAACGTTACAGACAGCAGTAACTGCCATCCATTCCTTGCATCCCACTGGTGCCGTACTAAGATTTTGGGGTTGGACTTTCAAAGGAGCCTTAAGGATATGATTACCCAAATCCCACTGAATTCCATTGGTGTTCGGGCACCTAACTCCCAGCTTTTGTAAATTCATTAAAGTGTTGGAATATTTCTGCATGCTGACTCCAGGGAAGGGAGAACAGAAATACAGATTTACATATATCGCCACATCCTTTCCAGCATTCAAATCTATTAGAAGACTTGCAGGAGCACTTAGCATGGATGCAGCTTATCATTTTTTTAGACATGTGATTCAATCAGACCCGTATCTCAAGTAGTCCAGGATTGCTGATGTAAAGCCCAGCCTTTCTTCCTTTCCGTGTCAGCAACATCTTAGTCATCCAAGTGACTGGATGTTTATGAATGAAAATCTCTGAGTGAATTGATATTCTCATCTAAGAGTCAGTCACACTGATTGCACTACCTAAGGTGCTAACTCATACATTGACCCTCTTACCTGTCAGTTCTGCTATTCATGCCCCAGGAATGACTTACTCCTGTTCCAAAACCGTAAAAGGCAATACAAGCTGTGATTTCATGGCACTGTCTGCTTATATTTCAAAACAACCTTTCAAAATGATTTCCCCCCCTAATTTTTTTCTTTTAGCAAATGTCAGTGTTTAGGAGATAAGCAAGTGCTGGCTGCAGATGATGGAAGGGACTGAGGGGGCATGGATGGAGCGGACAGGGGGACTCATGTGGGCCATCAGAAAGGATGTAGTGTAAGGAGGCTACAGGAAAGGGAGAGATGCAGAGACGGAGACAAAGGAAAGCCTGTCTCTTTTCTACATTAAAAACTGTAATCATGTTCTATTTATAGTTTGTTGTTTTTGACCAGTGCATATACTATTTTTAATATGAGAGGACAAATTTAAATTTGGGTGGATGATGTAATTTGGGTGCGGTGATAGGGCAATTAGAATTGACTGGATTCTTTAACTGCTCGTTACCAGACTTCTTGACATTTAGGTTTGGGGTTTTTTAAGCTATAGAAAGTATAATTATTTTTGAAGTATTAGCTGGACTCCATAAATGCACTTGCAACACTGACTGATTTTTATGCAGGGATGTGTCTGAAGTTTTAGTGGTAGCTGCAAGGGAGCGTACAACTATACTTTGGCCCTCTACGTTGTAATGAACTCACCAGAACATTCACAAGACCTTCAGAAACTATAATTTATTACACCTATAATGAATTATTGATGTATTGACATCACTAATGTTAGTACCCTACCAAGGAAGCGAATGAAACACATTCATTATTTTGGTGTGTATATCATATTGGTCTGTGTTGTAAAGATACCAAGGGTCTTGGGGGAGAATCAATCTTTGCCACACAGAAAAGGAGAAAAGCAATGCAGAGAGTAGCATTGTTAATATCTAGGTGGTGGGCACACCACGGGATACCACATTTCAAACAAGGACAGTTCCCTTTAGTTCTCACTGCCCCCTGCTCCGCATGTACCTAAACAAGAGGCAGCCAGAATGGGGCTCCTTGAGTGCTCAAGAACCAAGCTGAGACATGAGTTGACAGGGAGTTTGGAAACAATCTCACCACCGCTGCCCCTCCACTGAGGACTCAGTCAGGTGCTGTGAAAGCCAAATGCTGCACTTTTTGAAAGGTAGAATAGTTGATACATCTGAGCACACTCCCCACTGTGCCCTCACTCTCCCCTGCTTCCAGAGGCATTTGGCTGGCCTTTGCCCTCCACAAGTAGAATGCCTCTAGTGGCTACCACTTGGGTGCTACACATCTGCACCTTCTTCCATTGCAGCTTTGGCTCCCAAAAAGAGAATCAGAATGTAGCTCACTGGCCCAGTTACTGAGGTGCACTTTGCACTCTGGATGGGTGAGACAGGCTGGCAGACAGCATAAAGTAGAGCAGCTTCAGGTCTACTCTCTTTTGTGCCTGCTGCCAACTGCTGCTAAGAGTTGCTTTGACACCCAGGGATCACTGGGATATACTAGCTTTGCTCCCCTTTACTGCAAATACCACCTATACTAGGAGCTGGAGGGAGATGGTGTAGGAGTGGCTGCTGTGGTCCTGTGCTGCCTGCTGTTTCCTCCCTAGATATGGAAACCTCAGTGTCCAAATCCATGGACTAACTGTCTGCTTGGTGCCTCTGGAGTGTCATGCAGAATGTGGACACAAGAACAAATGGATATAAACTGGCCATCAGAACAGCAACAGCACAGAAGTAAGGGTAGCAGTACCGCAACCCCCACCCTACAATAACCTTGCGACCCCTGTCACAACTCCTTTTTGGGTCAGGACTCCTATAGTTACAACACTGTGAAATTTCAGATTTAAATAGATGAAATCATGAGATTTATGATTTTTAAAATCTTATGACTGTGAAATTGACCAAAAGGGACTGTGAATTTGGTAGGGCCCTAAGCATATGGAACTTTTGTAGGATGGTTCTTCTCTAATTTTGTGCATCAGGAAATACTGATCATGTACAGTTGACCCATCTGATCTTGTCATTTACAGAACAGCAAATATAGATGATGTGGACTTCTCTTTGCTTAATCTCACATCTTCCCTTACTGGGCTTCATTAATTGTTCATTCCTTTGTCTTACTCTGAAAACGTGAATGTTGGGATAGACTTTGTAGTAAGAATATAAAAAAAAAAAAAACCCCAACCAAAAGCAAAAAAACCGCAGAGACCCACTCTGAGCAAATCTTAAATTTGGATAAACCAACAACTTCAGAAGAACCAACCCGAATTTACATCAGAAGAGAATGTGGCCCCTGTGTTGTATGGTTTCTCGTAACTCATCAGCAACCACAGAAAAGGAAATCTCATTAAGCCAACTGGTAGGGATGCACATACTCTTAGCCCAGCAGAAGAATCTGTCCTATCTCGGGGCCTCTCCTTCTGCCCCTCCACCCCCACGAACATGATACAGTTCTGTGGTGACCTAGAATCCTATTTTCGACGTTTCCGACTCAAGGAATATTTCCAACACACCTCTGAACAACCTACTAACCCACAGAGACCTTCCTACCAAGACTACAAAAAGAAGGATTCTAGGTGGACTCCTCCTGAAGGTCGAAACAACAGACTGGACTTCTACATAGAGTGCTTCCGCCGACGTGCACGGGCTGAAATTGTGGAAAAGCAGCATCACTTGCCCCATAACCTCAGCCGTGCAGAACACAATGCCATCCACAGCCTCAGAAACAACTCTGACATCATAATCAAAAAGGCTGATAAAGGAGGTGCTGTCGTCATCGTGAATAGGTCGGAATATGAACAAGATGCTGCTAGGCAGCTCTCCAACACCACTTTCTACAAGCCATTACCCTCTGATCCCACTGAGGGTTACCAAAAGAAACTACCCCATTTGCTCAAGAAACTCCCTGAAACAGCACAAGAACAAATCCGCACAGACACACCCCTAGAACCCAGACCAGGGGTATTGTATCTGCTACCCAAGATCCATAAACCTGGAAATCCTGGACGCCCCATCATCTCAGGCATTGGCAACCTGACAGCAGGATTGGCTGGCTATGTAGACTCCCTCCTCAGGCCCTACACTCCCAGCACTCCCAGCTATCTTAGAGACACCACTGACTTCCTGAGGAAACTACAATCCATTGATGATCATCCTGAAAACACCATCCTGGCCACTATGGATGTAGAAGCCCTCTACACCAACATTCCACACAAAGATGGACTACAAGCCGTCAGGAACAGTATCCCTGATAATGTCACGGCAAACCTGGTGGCTGAACTTTGACTTTGTCCTCACCCATAACTATTTCACGTTTGGGGACAAAGTATACCTTCAAATCCAGCGGCACTGCTATGGGTACCCGCATGGCCTCACAGTATGCCAACATTTTTATGGCTGACATAGTACAACGCTTCCTCAGCTCTCGTCCCCTAACATCCCTACTCTACTTGCACTACACTGATGATATCTTCACCCATGGAAAAGAAGCCCTTGAGGAATTCCACCATGATTTCAACAATTTCCATCCCACCATCAACCTCAGCCTGGACCAGTCCCCACAAGAGATCCACTTCCTGGACACTACGGTGCTAATAAGCGATGGTCACATAAACACCACCCTATACCGGAAATCTACTGACCGCTATGCCTACCTACATGCCTCCAGCTTTCATCCTGACCACACCACACGATCCATTGTCTACAGCCAAGCGCTATGATACAACCACATTTTGCTCCAACCCCTCAGACAGAGACAAACACCTACAAGATCTCTATCAAGCGTTCTTACAACTACAGTACTCACCTGCTGAAGTAAAGAAACAGATTGACAGAGCCAGAAGAGTACCCAGAAGTTACCTACTACAGGACAGGCCCAACAAAGAAAATAACAGAACGCCAATAGCCATCACCTTCAGCCCCCAACTAAAACCTCTCCAGTGCATCATCAAGGATCTACAACCTATCCTGAAGGACGACCCTTCACTCTCGGAGATCTTGGCAGACAGGCTAGTCCTTGCTTACAGACAGCCCCTCCACCTGAAGCAAATACTCACCAGCAACCATACACCACACAACAGAACCACTAACCCAGGAACCTATCCTTGCAACAAAGCCTGTTGCCAACTGTGTCCACATATCTATTCAGGGGACACCATCATAGGGCCTAATCACATCAGCCACACTATCAGAGGCTCGTTCACCTGCACATCTACCAATGTGATATATGCCATCATGTGCCAGCAATGCCCCTTGGCCATGTACATTGGCCAAACTGGACAGTCTCTACGTAAAAGAATAAATGGACCAAATCAGACGTCAAGAATTATAACATTCAAAAGCCAGTCGGAGAACACTTCAATCTCTTTGGTCACTCGATTACAGACCTAAAAGTGGCAATTCTTCAACAAAAAAACTTCAGAAACAGACTCCAAAGAGAGACTGCTGAATTGGAATTAATTTGCAAACAGGATACAATTAACTTCGGCTTGAATAAAGACTGGGAGTGGATGGGTCATTACACAAAGTAAAACTATTTCCCCATGTTTATTTCCCCCCCCACCCCCACTGTTCCTTAGACATTCTTGTCAACTGCTGGAAATGGCCCACCTTGATTATCACTATAAATGGTTTTCTCCCCACCCCTCCTCCCAGCTCTCCTGCTGGTATTAGCTCATCTTAAGTGATCACTCTCCTTACAGTGTGTATGGTAACACCCATTGTTTCATGTTCTCTGTGTATATAAATCTCCTCACTGTATTTTCCACTGAATGCATCCGATGAGGTGAGCTGTAACTCATGAAAGCTTATGCTCAAATAAATTTGTTAGTCTCTAAGGTGCTACATGTCCTCCTTTTCTTTTTGCAGACACAGACTAACACGGCTGCTACTCTGAAACCTGTCACAATGAAGAGTGTGGTTCTTGCTGTTCCAAGTCCTCTCTATAACATGTCCACTCTCTGCTGCCCTCTGTTTCCTGTATGGCAGTCAACATGAAATAAATTGTTTCTCCATAAGATTGGTAATGAGTTCAATTTTGTTAGTTCCCTGCCCTTCCAGAGTAACTAGAGGGAGCACACAATGCCAGCTTGAGGAAATGCTACAGAGTAGTGGCTAGAGTGGCTATTGGTTTGCTACTGCCTACCATTTCTTAGTGCTTTTCTCTACAAGATTTCAAATCTTTTGTGGTAGGTCAGCTTTAAGTTCCAAACTACTCAACTAGGGACTGCTCCGTTACAGAGCTACATGTAAGATCTGTGAGCCGCTAAATTCAGCGTGTTGGTCATAAACTGTCTTTAGCAAAATCTGAAGGTAGAAAGTGTGGCCAAATTTAAAACAGCATCTGTCCAGTTTATTTTTGGACGGTCTATATTATTAAATACTGTCTGATAACAGGTCACTTGCAGGAGCAGCGGCTGGAAAATGTTGCCCATCCAGGCGTCGCTAATGAAAGGTATAATTTCTAACAGGGAAAAAGTCCAAATAAACATTTAGGCACTGCTGCCTGTTTCTTGCAGGTGGACAGGGCCTGAAAGGAAGCAGAATCAGATCAGTTCCTCTGTGTGTGAGATAGGAGCCAGGCTGCAGAGACTTTCCTTTGGGGCACACATGGAATACTCAGTAGCATCTCCCTCTGAAAGGCCATGGGAGGATGGTTTTATTTGGGGGTGAGGAGGGGATGTACAGTAGTGGGCATGAACAGTCATGGGTTCACAAATTATGTGGATCCATGGGCCAAACCCTCTAGGGGTGGGGGAGTGACTGCCCTGGTATGCTGTATGCTGCTGCCCAGATGAAGCTCTTCCAACACTCATAAAAAGTCCCCTTTGTGAAACCTATTCCCTCAGTCTTTGTGTGGGGGACAAACATTTGGCCTTTATAAGATGGATTGGGTTTTGTCAGTCCATTCAAGCTATCATAGCTGTAGCTCACGAAAGCTTGTGCTCAAATAAATTTGTTAGTCTCTAAGGTGCCACAAGTCCTCCTTTCTTTTTGCAGATACAGACTAACACGGCTGCTACTCTGAAACATGTATATTATATTATCTCCTGGGCTGCTTGCTTGTCTCTATCTCCCCATCCTGACAGTGAACCAAAGACAGGGAAATGAAGACCAATGTCTAGCTTGTGGCTTAAGGCGAATCAATCATCATGTGTCGTCTTTGACAATCATCTTTGCATTTCATTATATTTAATGAAGATGCAAATTGGTACAATTCATGACAAAAATCAATACTAGTTGTCTGTTGCATAGCCTGGTGGCAATTAATGAGCTAAAGCACTGAGAACAGATTGGCTTCTGTTCATGGAAATTCAGTAGGGTGTTATATATCAGCAAATAAAACTTCAGTTGCTTCTGGGAACAAAACCTGCTCACCTCTTCTACGTGATAAGATTGATGGTGTGACTCAGGCAAGTAGGAGAGGGGTTTTCTCTAGCATTTTGATCCTGGTTCAGGGGCAATTTTTCTGGAAATATGTTTTCATATTCTTGTCATGTTTGTTTTTCAACATTTCTTGTGGATAGCTCTGCCTTTCTTCAGCAAACAGTCTGGGGGTGGATGTCTCATTTTTGTAATGGATTTGTTCCAGCACATACACTTTTGCATCCAAACCAGTGTTTTCGTCTGTCTGCAGTGACTCAGTTCATTTGTGTGCCTCTTATTAACTAAGGAAAAAGTCATATTTTCTGCAGGTGGCTGAGGCTTAACTAACTGTGCTAATATATACTTTTTGGAGCATTGTCTGTTTCACTTGTATGCAGTATAAGATATAATCACTAAACACTTCATTGTAGATACAGTTCTTTTGGTCCTTAATATTTGTCTTATGTAGAACTTCCTCCCTTGTATGTTTTCTATGTCTTATTAATTTCAGCAGTACAGTACATTTTATGATATATGTGTAATCATGGTAATTTTTCCTTTCATAACACTATTTAGCCTCCTTTTGTTATGGTACCCATTTACCACCTGCAATGTTGTGTCCAGATATGTTGTCAATGTGTGTCTCTGGAGTGTAATTTCACTATCCTTTCAAACAAGCAGCAACACAAATAAAGGGCTGAGCAGAACTTCTGATAATTCTCAGTATGAAATTCCTAGCAGCTCACTGTCACATTGTTTCTTATCCATTTTTGGCTTTGAACAAAAAATTCAGCACTATTTATTTCTGTTTTCACTGATACTTTCTCCAATTACAGGACTTAAATGTCCATTAAGGTATTTCTGGTCCATATGGAAACATGACAATACACATTTACTGGACATTTCTGGCTCATATTGAAACATTCTGGCCTTGTAACCCTGCTGGTTGCTAGCATATGTCTGTGGCTGCTTTTTTGTAAACTGGCAGCTTCAGCTGTAGTGGCTTTAGCAGGAGACTAAAGTCTGTCATATCTAGTTTTGAAAGTGTGTCCAGAGCATGTGTGCACATATGCACTGATCCCACTGTGACAATGTGTTTATGCACAGTACAGTAAATGCTATGCTGAATGACAGCAATGTTAACTAAATCTTTAGGCTTATGCATGGCTGGAAATTGTCTATCACTTTTCTTAGTCTGTATGACTTTGAGGGAATCCTCAACAGATATTTTATGGATCAGAAAATAGAATAAAAGGAATATAGATCTTCCTTGTTGTTCAGGCCCTGACTGTATCTAGTGAAGTCTTTGGCATTGTTTCCCATGGGTGATTTCTGAGAGTGCACCATGGACATTTTAACATAGAATTGGTGGCGGTTTTTTGTAATTTTTTTAAAAATACACTCACTACTGGACAGGTGTGTTATTGGCTTTCTCAAGGATTCCTCATGGGGCTGGCAAAAGGACAATCCAGTGCTCCCTGGCTGCCCCACCCTTGGACACAGAGACAGGGAGGTAATGCCCCACAGGCCACTGACCCCTTCTCCCCCGAAGACATCAAGGGTCTTTCTGCACTTAGTGTGTGTTTTATCCCTCTCTGTGTCCTGTCCGCAAAGTATATGCATTTGTTACTGCTCTTACTTTCAGAAAGCCTGGCATGCTAGCTCAAGCTATAGGGACTCATGCTTTTAGCGCTGGAGATCACTGGTTCAATCAATGGGGTTGGCCAACATAGCAGCCCTGACTCAGAATGTACTGTACGTGGTAAGGGACGTGTATTCCTCTTGGTGTACGTTGGTAACTCGCAGTAGCTATTGAGAGTCAGTCACAGGTTACATCATAAGAAGAGTCTGATTTATGGGCAAAATGTTAGGCACTTCAGGATCCAAAACTGACTGACTTTTATCTGACAAAAGTCTTCAGGATCATCAGAGCCAACCCTTCCCCTAGCTGGTACAGTGAGGATGAGCAGAGATGCTGCCCAGAACATCCCTCTGTCATAAGACTCCTGCCTTTCAGGCTAGGATTCCACAGGGCAGTCTGGTGAAGAGGGTGTGCTCTATATTATGATGAACAGAGCCCTAGCTGGGTGTTGACATCTGCTGCCTTTATACGTAGTAGGAGGCCAAAAATACCGCATCACCAATGGACCAAGCCCATGGGGATTTGGTGCACTGGCTCTAATGGCAGCAAGGTTCCCCCCAACACCTAGACCTCTCCTGCATTTGGAAACATGCTGCCCTCCTCCTTGCCTAGGGAAAAGAGGTTTCCATTTCTTCCCTTTCCCAGTTTGTCCTACAGCACAGCAGTGTGCAGGATCTAGCCTTAAATATCTGATTGTTAATAGAACTCCAATATTATCAGCAAGAAAAAGCTGATGTTTGTTGCAGCTCCTAATAATATAGTTCTGTCCTCTCTTACTGGTTCTTAAGCAGCAATTAACAAATTGTGTTATCAGATTAGTGTTGACATAACTGAACCTCACCGATTGTCTACACAAACAAGGAAGTAAATGAATGCAAGAAACCTGCCCTGTTAATGTCTACTGTGTAGAAATCAGGAAATAATCAAACTGTGCTAACAGAGGCTAGACCAAATCAGTAAGCAAAGATGTATTCATTATAATGATGACTTACAAAACAACGTAGAGTAAAAAAAAATCCTAAAACAAAACCTATGTGCTAGTTCTCTTTAGACCAACTATGATTAGCTACCTGTAAACATATGGGCAACACTACTTTCTGAGGTAGCAATTTTGCTAATGAGCGATAGTAAGAGAAGGAGGAAAGAAAGCCATGAGCAGCACAGTTATAGATAACATTTCCAAAGCCACTGGTTGTGGGATCATTTGAAGAGAGCAAGGTATATGGTATGATCTTGATTAAATCCCACTGAAATTGAGCCAGTCAGTTTTATTCATATAAAAGTCTATTTCCAGAAATGAAAATAATTGACACATCATTAATAAAATAAAATAAATGAATGGAAAATAATGTTTAAAAAAATCAAACAAGTAGAACTGGCCTGAGATTTACTAACAGCCAGACTTTCAGTTGATCATCTACCTTCTGAATGTGAAATTCAATATTATTAGGGCTGGGATTTTAAACGTGAGTGAGATGCCGAATTCCCATTAAATTTGACTATTAGACTCTGTGGCAGGGGCTGTCATTTTCTGTGTCTGTATGGTGCCTAGCACAATGAGGCTCAACCTGGTTGATGCCTCTAAGCACTATTGTAATAAAAATCTGGTAATTATTTAACAGTTCTCCCCTTATACGCCCAAGGAAAATCCTAGTTTACCTAGGCTACCATTTCTCAAGCTATTAGTTGCTAAGTGAGAAACTGACAGGTGAATTCTTCTTGATTCCACCTGTGCAGTTCATCTGTTTATACAAAGCTTTCTGAAGGTGCAGGTATTATATTGACTGACAGGACTTCCTGTACTGTGCAGTTAGAGTTGGCATGATTCATCTAGATTTTCTCACGTCATTCCTGATTTTAGTAACTTGCTACCGCCAGGCTTGCTTTCTTTGTGCCATTTGTTTTTGCAGTGACACAGTGTGCCTCATAGGGACTCGATCTAGGGAGTAAAAGACAAACACTTCTCCATCTCATATGGATACCAAAGAAGTGGTTGTTCTAGCAACAATAAGTGCTTAAAAGCTCTGAGACCTTTCCTTGCTAATGAGATAATGCTTCAGGAGTGAGTGTCAGTAATATGAATAATACAAACAAGCATCCCTCTCAAACATATTATGGCTAAGGGAAGCAGGGCAGGTTCTGTGGCTTGCCAGATATGTGCCTTATTTTGGGTAGTTTAGCACTTCTCTCTGGCTATGTCTACACTGATAAGTGTAAGACAAAAATTCTGTCATTCAGAGATGTTAAAAGAAAAACACACACCCCGAAAGATGAAAGCTTTGTCAACGACAAGCACCAGTGTGAACCGTGCTTTGTCAGCAGGAGTGCTCTTTTGCTGACAATGCTAACGCTGCTCTTTGGAGGTGGAAGTTTTTTGCCATCAAGAGAGCTCTCTCCTGCCGACAAACAGCAGCTACACTGCACGACTTTTAGTGGCCTACAAGGAGTGGAAGATGGGAGGGATCAGAAAGGAAAGCTACCTTATTGAGGTCAGAACATGTAGGGATAAAGTGAGAAAGGCCAAAAGCCATTGTGACAGGTCGGGCCAGATGGCTACAGGAGAGTGATAGAAGGCAGATATATTAGCCCCAGGTTAAGTAGGTCCCTTTGCCCTGGGTAAGGTAACAGGGAAGGTTCCAGAACAATCAGGAACTTTCTGGAAACAATTAAGGCAGACAGGCTGATTAAAACACCTGCAGCCAATCAAGAAGCTGCTAGAATCAATTAAGGCAGGCTAATCAGAGCACCTGGATTTAAAAAGGAGCTCACTTCAGTTTGTGGTGTACGTGTGAGGAGCTGGGAGCAAGAGGCACTAGGAGCTGAGATTGAGAAGGCGTACTGCTGGAGAACTGAGGAGTACACCAGGAGGAAGGTCCTATGGTGAGGATAAAGAAGGTGTTGGGAGGAGGCCATGGGGAAGTAGCCAAGGGAGTTGTAGCTGTCGCACAGCTGTTCCAGGAGGCACTCTAGACAGCTGCATTCCACAGGGCCCTGGGCTGGAACCCAGCGTAGAGGGCGGGCCCGGGTTCCCCCAAACCTCCCAACTCCTGATCAGACTCAGGAGGAGTTGACCTGGACCGTGGGTTCATGAAAACGGGCAAACTGAGGGCTGCCATGACTCTCCGAGGCGAGCAAATCCGCCAATGAGTGCAAGTCCCACCAAGGTAGAGGAGGAACTTTGTCATACCATGTAGAGTTGGACCTTGCAAAGGGAATTAAAACCAATAGTAAAGGATTCTATAGCCATATAAATAAGAAGAAAACAAAGAAAGAAGAAGTGGGACCGCTAAACACTGATGATGGAGTGGAGGTTAAGGATAATCTAGGCATGGCCCAATATCTAAACAAATACTTTGCCTCAGTCTTTAATGAGGAGTTTAGGGATAAGGATAGGATGACAAATGGGAACGAGGATATGGAGGTAGATATTACCACATCCGAGGTAGAAGCCAGACTTGAACAGCTTAATGGGACTAAATTGGGGGGCCCAGATAATCTTCATCCAAGAATATTAAAGGAACTGGCACATGAAATTGCAAGCCCATTAGCAAGAATTTTTAATGAATCTGTAAACTCAGGGGTTGTACCGTATGACTGGAGAATTGCTAACATAGTTCCTATTTTTAAGAAAGGGGAAAAAAGTGATCCGGGTAACTACAGGCCCGTTAGTTTGACATCTGTAGCATGCAAGGTCTTAGAAAAAATTTTGAAGGAGAAACTAGTTAAGAACATTGAGGTCAATGGTAACTGGGACAAAATACATGGTTTTACAAAAGGTAGATCGTTCCAAACCAACCTGATCTCCTTCTTTGAGAAGGTAACAGATTTTTTAGACAAAGGAAATGCAGTGGATTTAATTTACCTCAATTTCAGTAAGGCATTTGATATGGTTCCACATGGGGAATTATTAGCTAAATTGGAAAAGATGGGGATCAATATGAAAACTGAAAGGTGCATAAGGAACTGGTTAAAGGGGAGACAACAATGGGTCATACTGAAAGGTGAACTGTCAGGCTGGAGGGAGGTTACTAGTGGAGTTCCTCAGGGATCAGTTTTGGGACCAATCTTATTTAATCTTTTTATTACTGACCTTGGCACAAAAAGTGGGAATGTGCTAATAAAGTTTGCAGATGACACAAAGCTGGGAGGTATTGCCAATACAGAGAAGGACTGGGATATCATACAGGAAGATCTGGATGACCTTGTAAACTGGAGTAATAGTAATAGGATGAAATTTAATAGTGAAAAGTGCAAGGTCATGCATTTAGGGATTAATAACAAGAATTTTAGTTATAAGCTGGGGATGCATCAGTTGGAAGTAACAGAGGAGGAGAAGGACCTTGGAGTATTGGTTGATCACAGGATGACTATGAGCCGCCAATATGATATGGCCGTGAAAAAAGCTAATGCTGTCTTGGGATCGCTGTTCCCCCTAAGCTGTGCGCGTGTGTGCATTCACAGAGATCCTAAATCCCACGCACACGGCGAAACACTGTGAGCACAAAAATTTGCAGAGAAGCACAACAATTTGGACAGAAGAAATTTTTTGCGCACATGGTCTGTCAAAAATTAGAGGGAACATTGGGGATACATCAGGCGAAGTATTTCCAGTAGAGATAAGGAGGTGTAAGTACCGTTATACAAAGCACCGGTGAGACCTCATCTGGAATACTGTGTGCCGTTCTGGTCTCCCATGTTTAAGGAGGATGAATTGAAACTGGAACAGGTACAGAGAAGGGCTTCTACGATGATCTGAGGAATGGAAAACCTGTCTTATGAAAGGAGACTCAAAGAGCTTGGCTTGTTTAGCCTAACCAAAAGAAGGCTGAGGGGAGACATGACTGCTCTCTATAAATATATCAGAGGGATAAATACCAGGGAGGGAGAGGAATTATTTAAGCTCAGTACCAATGTGGACACAAGAACAAATGGATATAAACTGGCCAACAGGAAGTTTAGACTTGAAATTAGACTAACGTTTCTAACCATCAGAAGAGTGAAGTTCTGGAACAGCCTTCCAAGGGGAGGAGTGGGGGCAAAAGACATATCTGGCTTCAAGACTAAGCTTGATAAGTTTATGGAGGAGATGGTATGATGGGATAGCCTAATTTTGGTAATTAATTAATCTTTGACTATTAGCGGTAAATATGCCCAATGGCCTGTGATGGGATGTTAGATGGGGTGGGATCTGAGTTACTACAGAGAATTCTTTCCTGGGTGTCTGTCTGGTGAGTCTTGCCCACATGCTCAGGGTTTAGCTGATTGCCATATTTGGGGTGGTGAAGGAATTTTCCTCCAGGGCAGATTGCCAGAGGCCCTGCGGGTTTTTCGCCTTCCTCTGCAGCGTGGGGCACGGGTCACTCACTGGGGGATTCTCTGCACCTTGAAGTCTTTAAACCACGATTTGAGGACTTCAATAGCTCAGACATAGGTTAGGGGTTTGTTACAGGAATGGGTGGGTGAGATTCTGTGGCCTGCATTGTGCAGGGGGTCAGACTAGATGATCGTAATGGTCCCTTCTGACCTTAAAGTCTATGAATTGTGAGCCAAGTCATCTAGGAGAAAGAATTGATATAGAATAATGTGAATGATCATTTGGAATGCTTTAAGAACTTTTTACGAGATATCCCAAAAACCACAAACCAGAAACAAGACTACACTGGTTAAAAAAACCAACCTGGTTTAGAGGAGAAATTAAAGCAGCTATCAAAAAAATATAAATCTAATAAATGAAAAAAGGGGAAATTGATAGCAATTTAAAGCTAGGAATTGTAGAAAATCAATAAGGGAAGCAAAAGGACATAAAGCCAAGTATATGGCTAGAGTTAAGGACAACAAAATCTTTTAAAAGGAGAGTTGTGGGGGGCGGGGGGGTGGTGGTGGTGTTAAGTATATTAGGAACAAAAGGAATCCTAACAATGTTACTGGTCTTTGACTACATGAAAATGGTAGAATTTTCAATAATGCAGAAAGGGCAGAAGTGTTCAATAAATATTTGTTCTGTCATTGGGAAAAGTTAGATGATGTATTCATATATGTTGATGATGATCAAATACTTTAACATCCGAGTTACTGTTGGAAACAGAAGCTAATAAAATTAGATATTTTACATCTGAAGGTCCAGAAAATTTGCATCTAAGTGTTTGAAGAGAGCTGGTCAAGGAGCTCCCTGGACAACTAATGTTAATTTTTAATGAGTCTTGGAAGACTGGGCAATTTCCAGAGTACTGGAAGAAAGCTTATGTTGTACAAATATTTAACAAGAGTAAACCAAATGACCCAGATAATTATAGGGCTGTCATTGTGACATGGACCCCAGGCAAAATAATGTAATAGCTGATACAGGCCTCAGTTAATAAAGAATGAAAAGGAGGATAATATAATTAATACCAATTGTCATGAATATAGGGGGAAGGGTAGCAACCTTTATGTATGCAGTAGCATTAAATCCCTCCTTGGCAGCTGTACTGGATTGCCTTACCTGTAAAGGGTTAAGCAGTTCAAATAACCCAGTTGGCACCTCACCAGAAGGACAAATGAGGAAAGAAGATACTTTCAAATCTTGGGGGGAAGGATTTGTTTTGTTGTTCTGTGGGTTGTTCTCTCTCTGGACTGAGAGAAGAGCCAGCAGGTATACTTTCTCCCCAAAACCATACCTGGAATAATCCAACTAAAACCATAGAAACTGTAAGTAGGGCAAGGAAATGTGTTACGTTATTTTTTATTTTGGCTTGTGAATTTTAGGCTAAAGTGGTAGTTTCATTCCGGTTTTGTAATTGTGAAGCTGAGCCCAGAGGGAAATCCTCTGTGTTTTAAATCTGTTTATTACTCTGTAAAAGTTACCTTCCATCCTGATTTTACAGGTGTGATTCTTTTACTTTTTTCTTTATAAATAAAGTTTTTGTTTTAAGAACCTGATTGATTTCAGTGTCCTAAAGACAAAGGGTCTGGTTTGTGCTCACATTGCTAAGGCAATTCATTGGTATATTATTCTCAAGCCTCCCTAGGACAGGAGGTAAAGGGGCTTAGGGGGATATTTTGGGGGGATGGGGATTCCAAGTGACCCTTCTCTGAATATTTTGTGTAAATCACTTGGTATTGGCAGCAATATCAGTCTAAGGAATTAGTGCCGTAGAAGTTTTAACTTAAGATGGTAGAATATAAGCTTAGGGGGTCTTTCATGTGGGTCCCCACATCTGTACCCCAGAGTTGGGGGGGAACCCTGACATGGTGGCAGCACAGTGGGATCATTTTGAACCAGAAGCACAGACCTCAGGATTTTAAAAGGACACATTTTTCCTTTTGGCTGCTTGAAAGCCAGGGAGTTGGGGTTTTTTTCTTTTCTTTGCTACTTGAGGAAGAACAGGAAGGTAAAAGGCTCAGCCTGAAAAAAAAAAGGAGGTTTTTTTAAGGGATACATTTATTTATTTTTTAGCTGAGAGCAGCTGGAGGGTTTTTTCCTCCTCTGCATGAGGGCAAAGTAGTTAAGCTTCAGCAAGGGAATTCAAAAGTTGGGGTTTTTTTTCTTTTTTCTTTTCCAGCTCTCGGGCTAGGCTACAGTAAGGGCAGGAAGGTTAGCAAAATGACTGAAAGTGAGGTCCAGAAGAAACTGGAATTAGCCAGATTGGAGGCTGAAGAGAAAAAGAAGGAACATGAAAGAGCCCTGGAATTAAAGGAGAAAGAATGGGAAGCTCAAAGAGTTGCTCATGAGAGAGCCCTGGAGCTGAAATGGCTGGAACAAGACCGGTCTTGTGATGTGTGCCAAAGAGTGGGAAAGCCCCAAGACCAGGTCAAAGTCCCTCTCCAGCTTCTCCCCATAATTGAGGTTCCATTTCAGCAAGTAGCTGTGGATATTCTGGGTCCTTTCCCGAAGAAGACACCCAGAGGAAAGTGGTACATACTGACTTTTATGGATTTTGCCACCCGATGGCTGGAAGCAGTAGCTCTATGCAACACCAGGGCTAAAAGCGTGTGCCAGGCATTAACAGACATTTTTGCCAGGGTAGGTTGGCCCTCCAACATCCTTATGGAGTCACAAACTAATTTCCTAGCAGGGAACATGAAAAGTCTTTGGGAAGCTCATGGGGTGAACCACTTGGTTGCCACCCCTTACCACCATGAAACAAATGGCCTGGTGGAAAAGTTTAATGGAACTTTGGGGGCCATGATACATAAATTCGTGAATGAGCACTCCAACAATTGGGACCTAGTGTTGCAGCAGGTTTCAGAGGAGCAGCCGTGTTAGTCTGTATCCGCAAAAAGAAAAGGAGCACTTGTAGCACCTTAGAGACTAACAAATTTATTTGAGCATAAGCTTTTGCGAGCTACAGCTCACTTCATCGGATGCATGCAGTGGAAAATACAACTGGGAGATTTTATATAGACAGAGAACATGAAACAATGGGTGTTACCATACACACTGTAATGAGAGTGATCAGGTAAGGTGAGCTATTACCAGCAGGAGAGAAAAAAAAAACCTTTTGTAGTGATAATCAAGGTGGGCGATTTCCCAGCAGTTGACAAGAATGTGTGAGGAACAGTAGGGGGGAAAAATGAACATGGGGAAATAGTTTTACTTTGTGTAATGACACATCCACTCCCAGTCTTTATTCAGGCCTAATTTAATGGTGTCCAGTTTGCAAATTAATTCCAATTCAGCGGTCTCTTGTTGGAGTCTGTTTCTGAAGTTTTTTTGTTGTAATATTGCGACTTTTAGGTCTGTAATTGAGTGACCAGAGAGATTGAAGTGTTCTCCAACTGGTGTTTGAATGTTATAATTCTTGACGTCTGATTTGTGTCCATTTATTCTTTTACGTAGATACTGTCCAGTTTGGCCAACGTACATGACAGAGGGGCACTGCTGGCACAAGATGGCATATATCACATTGGTAGATGTGCAGGTGAACGAGCCTCTGATAGTGTGGCAGATGTGATTAGACCCTATAATGGTGTCCCCTGAATAGATATGTGGACACAGTTGGCAACAGGCTTTGTTGCAAGGATAGGTTCCTGGGTGAGTGTTTTTGTTGTGTGGTTTGCTTCAGGTTGGGGGGCTGTCTGTAAACAAGGACTGTCCTGTCTCCCAAGATCTGTCAGAATGATGGGTCATCCTTCAGGATAGGTTGTAGATCATTGATGATGCGCTGGAGAGGTGTTTTAGTTGGGGGCTGAAGGTGATGGCTAGTGGCATTCTGTTATTTTCTTTGTTGGGCCTGTCCTGTAGTAGGTAACTTCTGGGTACACTTCTGGCTCTGTCAATCTGTTTCTTCACTTCAGCAGGTGGGTATTGTAGTTGTAAGAACGCTTGGTAGAGATCTTGTAGGTGTTTGTCTCTGTTTGAGGGGTTGGAGCAAATGTGGTTGTATCTTAGAGCTTCACTGTAGACAATGGATTGTGTGGTATGGTCTGGATGAAAGCTGGGGGCATGTAGGTAAGTATAGCGGTCGGTAAGTTTCCGGTATAGGGTGGTGTTTATGTGACCATCACTTATTAGCACCGTAGTGTCCAGGAAGTGGATCTCTTGTGTTGACTCGTGCAGGCTGAGGTTGATGGTGGGATGGAAATTGTTGAAATCATGGTGGATTTTCCTCAAGGGCTTCTTTTCCATGGGTCCAGATGATGAAGATGTCAAGTAAACATCTTCGTGCAAGTAAACGGTATGCATTTCAATACGTCCAAATGTAAAGTTGTACATCTAATAAGCAAGAATGCAGGCCATACTTGCAGGATGGTGGACTCTATCCTGGGAAGCAATGACTCCCATCTCATTGACAGCAAGCCTAATGAGCATCCCTATACTCAGTGCCAATTAGGCTCATCTGCAGAGCAAGCACCCCTTCTCCATGCAGAGCATGAAAAGGTCACAGAGCAGAGGGGCAAGTTTGCCTTCATAGAGAGAGTGTGAAGGAGCCCAGCCTGAGGCAATGACTAGCTTTCCCTCCTCCGCATCCTTTGTTTAGGGAAGACAGCGGCTCTAGATGTCTGCTCTCTGTCAGAGATCTGAGGAGCAGCACTAGGGACTGGAGACAATTAGTCTCAGAAGGACCCCAGGACTGAGCCCAGCTCCTGCAGGAAACAGTGATCTTGCCCAGGAGAGGTGGTTCTGGAGGGAACCCAGGGCAAGAGATATACCTATATGATGGCCAAACCCAGATTGAGAGCTAGCTGACTACAGTGATCATGGTGGATCATTAACTGAACATGGGCTCCCAGTGCAATGCAGTGGCCAAATGTATGCGGTCATTGGATGTGTACACAGGGCAATATTGAGTGGGAGTAGAGAAGTTATATTACCCCTGTATTTGGTACTGGAGAGACTGCTACTGGAATTCTTTGTCCAGTTCTGGTGTCAACAGTTAAAGGGTGTTGATAAATTAGAGAGGGCTCAGAGAAGAGCCATGAGAATGATTAAATAATTGAAGATATGTCTTATAATGAAAGACCCAAGGAGCTTAATGTATTTAGCTTAACAAAGAGAAGGTTAAAGGCTGACTTGATCATAGTCTTTAAGTGCCTACACAGAGAACAAAAATTTGATAAGAGGGCCCTTCAATCTAGCAGACACAGGTATGACAAGATTTCATGGCTGGAAGTTGAAAAAGACAAATTCAGACTTGAAATAAGGAACTAAATTTTAAGCGAGGATAATTAATCATTAGACCAATTTACCAAGGGTTGTGGTGAATTCTCCATCACTGGAATTTTTCAGTCAGGATTGTATGTATTTCTAGAAAGATATGTTATAGTTTAAACAGGTATTAATTCAGGGAAGTTCTATGGCCTACGCTATGCTATGCAAGAGGTAAGACTAGATGATCACAGTGGACCCTTCTGGCCCTATAATCTATGCATTTGCCATGTAAAACTATACTAAACTCTAGCTGTCGACCAGCGTATGCCCTGCAGCATGATGAAGAATCAATGAAAAATAAGACTAAGTAAATTACAAATGGTTGTACTTTAAAAGCACTCATTTCTCAAGCCTCTGTGAGAACCATAACCTGAAAGCAAGTGTGTGCAGAATGTAACTGCTCTGATTTTTGGAGATGAAAAACAAGTCTGTGTGTGTGAGAGAGAATCTAATAATCTGCTGTTTTAATGGCTTCATGAAGAACAGAAGGTCACTGGCAGCAGGTGGCTTTCTCAGCCAAAGTGCAAACTACACATGTAGTTTATAGTGAAAATTTAGCCTCATCCTGGGGCTTTGCTTGATTAATGTACAGACTCAAAATTCCAGCCCTTCTTTGCAGCTCTGGCTGCTCTAGGCTCTTCCCTGAGGACTATTCAACCCACACTTCCTGTTTCTAGATCTACCCCCACACTGCTTATATCCAGGGTAGAGCTTAATGAGCTGCACCTACAGCAGTGAGTCAGCAGTGACTTGCTGAGCATCCCTCATTAGGATCAACACCTGCTAAGGGGGCTGGCAAGGAGAACATACCATTCTGGAACAATAACAAACAAGCTGCAATTGCTCATTTTCATTTGTAAAGGAAACTTTACGTAGATAGCAAAAATGAATCCAGGTATTTTAAAACAAGGGGGGGACGGGGACTAAGGAATTCCAAAGAGCTGGCCAAGATGTTGGACTGTTTGTTTTCATTAGATTCTGTTCTATGAGTAGTACCCCAAGGAGCTAAGATAATACAAATCATAAATAATAAGTAGCACCTGTCTGCTATTGTGGGTGCATAAGTAATGGTAAATATTAAAGCAGACTGGTTCAGTATTATAGACATACAGTTAAGGGTTGGTATCATTGTTTGGGGCATAGGGGGTGATTGGCATTTGATATTACAGTATGATGTTGGGCTACTGATTTTCCATGTATCTTCCAGGGACAAAGTTGAGTTTCAGGATGTTGTGCCATTCATGACGTGGAATTGCACTGATGTGTTGTGATGCAACTTTATTTCAGAGGGCATGATTAGAGGACACTAAAGCCATACGTAAAGGGCAATGTGGAGCTGCACTTCCTCAGGAGGAACATCACGCACAACATCTTCCAGGGCTATTCCATGTGCACAATCAGCACCATTCATTCTGATGAAGCTTACTGCTCTCCTTGGTATGCTGACCCCTCTACAGGCTAGTGCAAAGTGAGAGGCGGTCACATGACTCTTCCTCTTCCCCAACCCTTTTTAGAACTTATTCCCTGAAAGGGGAGCAGGAATGAATGGTGTCTGTTCTCTCCAGAGAGCACTCAGTACAGGGGCTTCCACTATGAAAAGCCATTGTTCATCTATGAAAGGGATGCAGGGAAAGTAAAAGGCCTCTCTTACCCACAGAGCTGAACAAGAGCCATCACCATCTGACTCCTAATGTAAAACCATGTTGTTGCCGGCACCCAGTGCCAAGAGGCTAAACAACAGCTGAAGTTGGTTCGTTACCCAGTGTGCTACACCCAATAATCACAACGGGGTGGAGAAGCAGAAAAGTTTATTTGAAGCTTCAAATAGGTACAGGGAGATTTGAATCTCAAATCCTGTACACAGAGCAGGAAGTTACACAGGCTTTCATACATCCTTTTTCCCAGCATACTTATCCAATAGCAAGCTGCCCCAAGTATCCATATAGCCAGCCAATCCAGTTCCCAGCTAGTTCCCTGGTTCTCTGTATCATTTATTAAACTATACATAAAGCTGCTTTATTCAGCATTGTTCTTCCATATCTGCCCTGTGTGGCCTTGCTTAGTTTCAGGCAGTCTGACTCTGCAACATATTGTTGCAGATTCTCAGCATAACTGCTGTGTGCGCCTCCAGGCGGGGGGGCCAAGGACACTGGGGCCTAGTACGCAGAGCTGCTGCGAGTGCCTCCAGGAGGGAGGGGGGGCCAAGGACACGTGGGCCTAGTGCGAGGGGGCTTCATCGACACTCGTGGTCTTCCATCCCCTCGAGTTACCTAGTGGCCATGCCCCAGTGTCCCCAACAATGTCACAGTACTGAACTTCTTGAGCTCTTCAAGTAGTGTGTGGGTGGGATGATCCTGAAGATCTCAACCCTTTAACCACAGTCTCTTTGGGGTGTGGGATTCCGTAGTGGAGAAGGCAGGGATGGCTGCTGCCAGGGAACTGTAGCAGAAAGGTTCAGTATTTGTTCTTTACCATTTGTAAGTCATTCAGTCCCTGGCTACAGCTTTTGAACTGTTTGAAAGAGCTTATCCTGCAATTAGGTGGAAATATGTGCAGGGAATGTCACATTGAAGGAGACAATACAGAGAAACTCTGCTAGTTAACTATTATCTTGGCTTGTTTCTTCATCAACATGCTCCAGAAATGCTGTCTGTATGCATACAAACTCAGGGTTGTACAAACAGTATATACAAGAGCCACAGAACAACCAAATTCCTGGAACAGGGGTTGAATTTATTTGCTCAAGAGCAAAGATGCAACGTTTGGCCCAAATTTCTGAAGTACTCTTAACCCAGCCTTGACATTTATATGCGTAAAAACCAGGGTACACAATTTGGGGTCCAAATTCAGAGCCTGATACTATAAACACTTATTCCCAGGCATGACACTGCTACCAGTAGCAAGTGTTGAGAAATAAGTTGTACAAAGTGCTTTTTAAGCACTACACATGTGTTTATTACAATAAACATTGAAACATCAAAAAGGTGAAGGACAAATTAAGGCTGCTCAGGCTGCATTACAAGGATTAAGGACTCAAGTCACTCTTTAGTTTGTAATTCAATTAAATTGAATGTCTAGATTACCTTGCCACCGCGGTGAGAACAATGGTCTAGTGGATGGGACTCAGGACAGAGGCCTGGGTTTAATTCCTGGCTCAGTTACATATTTCCTGGGTGACCTTAGACAAATCCCTTAATCTACCCTATGGACTAACAGACGTATTGGAGCATAAAGTTTCATGGGTGAATATCCACTTTGTCGGATGCATGTAGTGGAAATTTCTAGAGACAGGTATAAATATGCAAGCAAGAATCAGGTTAGGGATAACGAGGTTTGTTTAATCAGGGAGGATGAGGCCCTCTTCTAGCAGTTGAGGTGTGAACACCAAGGGAGGAGAAACTGCTTTTGTAGTTCGCTAGCCATTCACGGTCTTTGTTTAATCCTGAGCTGATGGTGTCAAATTTGCAAATGAACTGAAGCTCAGCAATTTCTCTTTGAAGTCTGGTCCTGAAGTTTTTTTGCTGCAGGATGGCTACCTTTAAATCTGCCTTTGTGTGTCCAGGGAGGTTGAAGTGTTCTCCTACAGGTTTTTGTATATTGCTATTCCTAATATCTGATTTGTGTCCATTTATCCTTTTACATAGGGACTGTCCAGATTGGCCGATGTAGCAGAAGGGCATTGCTGGCACATGATGGCATATATTACATTGGTGGACGTGCAGGTGAACTTGCACAAGTACAGACAGATATCTTCCTTTCCAAATGCAAACGGATGGACATCATACCAAATGGACTGAAGGTGAAAAATCCATTGCTATATACATACTGCACGGACCACAGTGAGAGATTATGCCACACACTATCAAAGAAACTGAGGAACCACCTGACCAGCATCCTATACAGCAAACAGGAAAACATCAAAAAAGAGCTCTCCAACCTGGAGACTCTCATAAATAACCAATCTTCCATACAAACTGACTTTGCTAAAATAAGACAGGAGATCTACATTACACACTTCACCTCTCTACAAAGGAAAAAGGACTGTAAGCTTCTAAAATCCTACCTGCCACACGGGGCCACAACAGTGGTACCCCAACTCACCCAGCAGTATCGTCAATCTATCCAGCTACACACTCAGCCCAGCAGAAGAGTCTGTCCTAAATTGGGGACACTCTCTTTCTGCCCCACCACCACCACAAACATGATACAGTTCTGCGGTGATCTGGAAGCCTACTTTTGCCGTCTCTGACTCAAAGAATACTTTCAAGATAACACTGAACAGCACACTGATACACAGATACCCTCCCACCAACTGCACAAGAAGAAGAACTCCTCATGGGCTCCTCCTGACGGCCGAAATGACAGTCTGGACCTATACATAGAATGCTTCCGCCGACGTGCAAAGGTAGAAATTGTGGAAAAACAACATCTCTTGCCTCATAACCTAAGTCGTGCAGAACGCAATGCCATCCACAGCCTCCGAAACAACCCTGACATTATAATCAGAGGCTGATAAAGGAGGCTCTGTTGTCGTCATGAACAGGTCTGACTACCAAAAGGAGGCTGCCAGACAACTCTCCAATACCAAATTCTACAGGCCACTTTCCTCAGATCCCACTGAGGAATACACTAAGAAACTGCACCATCTACTCAGGACACTCCTTACACTAACACAGGAACAAATCAACATACCCTTAGAGCTCCGACTGGGGTTATTCTACCTACTACCCAAGATCCACAAACCCGGAAATCCTGGACGCCCCATCATCTCGGGCATTGGCACTCTCACTGAGGGACGGTCCAGATATGTGGACTCTCTACTCAGACCCTATGCCACCAGCACTCCCAGCTATCTCCGTGATACCACTGATTTCCTGAGAAAACTACAATGCATTGGTGATCTTCCAGAAAACACGATCCTAGCCACCATTGATGTAGAGGCTCTCTACACAAACATCCCACACACAGATGGAATACAAGCTGTCAGGAACAGTATCTCTGATGATGCCACAGCACAACTGGTTGCTGAGCTCTGTGACTTTATCCTCACGCACAATTATTTCAAATTTGGTGACAATATATACACCTCCAGACCAGTGGCACCTCTCTGGGGACCCACATGGCCCCACAATACGCCAACATTTTTATGGCTGACCTGGAACGACGCTTCCTCAGCTCTCATCCGCTCATGCCCCTTCTCTACCTACGCTACATTGATGACATCTTCATCATCTGGATCCATGGGAAAGAAACCCTGGAAGAATTCCACCACGATTTCAATAGCTTCCACCCCACCATAAACCTCAGCCTGGACCAATCTACACGGAAGGTCCACTTCCTAGACACCAGGGTGCAAATAAATGACGGTCACGTTAACGCCACCCTATACCAAAAATCCACCGACTGCTATGCCTACCTTCATGCCTCCAGCTTCCATCCCGGACACACCACATGATCCATTGTCTACAGCCAAGCACTGAGGTACAATCGCATTTGCTCCAACCCCTCAGACAGACGAACACCTACAAGATCTTCACCAAGCATACTCAAAACTACGATACCCACATGAGGAAATAAGGAAACAGATCAACAGAGCCAGACATGTACCCAGAAGCCTCCTGCTGCAAGACAAGCCCAAGAAAGAAACCAACAGAACTCCACTGGCCATCACATACAGTCCTCAGCTAAAACCTCTCCAACGCATCATCAGTGATCTACAATCCATCGTGGACAACGATCCCTCACTTTCACAGGCCTTGGGAGGCAGGCCAGTCCTCGCCCACAGACAACCCACCAACCTGAAGCATATTCTCACCAGCAACTACACACCACACCATTGTAACTCTAACTCAGGAACCAATCCATGCAACAAACCTCTATGCCAACTCTGCCCACATATCTACACCAGCAACAACATCGCAGGACGTAACCAGATCAGCCACACCATCACTGGTTCATCACCTGCACGTTCACCAATAAAATATACGCCCTTATGTGCCAGCAATGCCCGTCTGCTATGTACATCGGCCAAACTGTAGAGTCCCTATGTAAAAGGATAATTGGACACAAATTAGATATTAGGAATGGCAATATACAAAAACCTGTAGGAGAATACTTCAACCTCCCTGGACACACAATAGCAGATTTAAAGGTAACCATCGTGCAGCAAAAAAACTTCAGGACCAGACTTCAAAGAGAAACTGCTGAGCTTCAGTTCATTTGCAAATTTGACACCATCAGCTCAGGATTAAACAAAGACCGTGAATGGCTAGCCAGCTACAAAAGCAGTTTCTCCTCCCTTGGTGTTCACACCTCAACTGCTAGAAGAGGGCCTCATCCTCCCTGATTGAACTAACCTCGTTATCCCTAACCTGATTCTTGCTTGCATATTTATACCTGACTCTGGAAATTTCCACTACATGCATCGAAAGCTTATGCTCCAACACGTCTGTTAATCTATAAGGTGCCACAGGACTCTCTGTCCCTTTTACAAATCCAGACTAACACGGCGACCCTTCTGATACTTAATCTACCCTTAATTTCACCTCAGTTTCCCTTTAAAATGAGGATAATAGTTCACCACATCCCTGTGAAAGAGAGAAGATAGAATCCATGATGCACTGTGAATCACTCAGCTGCTATAAGAATGAGTACTTGTGGCACCTTAGGGACTAACAAATTAATTTGAGCATAAGCTTTTGTGGGCTAAATCCCAAGTAAAACTATTTCCCCATGCTTATTTTTCCTCCTACTGTCACACCTTCTTGTCAACTGTTGGAAATGGGCCATCCTGATTATCACTACAAAAGGTTTTTTTTTCTCCTGCTCATAATAGCTCACCTTAACTGATCACTCTCGTTATAGTGGGTATGGCAACACCCATTTTTCATGTTCTTTGTGTGTATATATTTTGTATTTTGCATTTTGCACTGCATGAATCCGATGAAGTGGATTTTAACCCACAAAAGCTTATGCTCAAATAAATTTGTTAGTCTCTAAGGTGCCACAAGTATTCCTCATTTTTTGCTGATACAGACTAACACAGCTACCACTTTGAAACCTGTCAGCTGCTATAGTGATGAAGACCATATAAATACCGAGAGAGAGAGTGAAATAGCAACAAACTTCAACTGCTCCAACCAACTTCAAGCTGTGATGTTTTTTGTTTTTGGGGAAGGGGACATATTTTTCAGCAAGCACATGCATTTTTCTAGTTTATTTTGCATATTCTCAAACATAACTAATTGCTTTGACATCACTTCTGAGAGTGATTTTTCTGATCTATGCAAATTTAAACTTTGATATTCTCCCCACTCCTTTCTCAAATATCAAGGTGGGTGAATGCCTGCATTGAGGGGAAAAAACGGGAAGGGATGGAAAAGAAATGCGCAGAAGAGAGAGTTGAAGGGCTAGATCCTGCAATCCTTTCTCAGGCAAAACTACTGAAGCAAGAGTTGCTCTAAGGGCCCGCAGCGCCTGCACCACTCCAGGAGTACAAAGGGGATAGGAAACTAAGTGAGCAGCTAAGATTCCTCTAACACGCAGGAACAATGTACTGCTAAAAGAGTTATTCCATTTGCAGGCAGGGGCAGTAACTACTTCCCTGCTGCTGCTGCTGTATTTGTTGTGGGATTCAGCTGGAATCATCTTTTCATTTTACAGTTTTTATCACTAATTTCATTGGAGGATCCCTGAAGCATTAACTCCCCTCTGTTATCAATCACACTCTATTCCCCTAGCCCCTGTGGAAGGAGAGCAGTACATAGGTGTGGTAGTGAAGCCAGTGGCAGTCTGGTTTGTGAGCATATGTTGTGGCAGGACAAGGTGGGTTGGGAGGCACAAAGGATCCGTTTTCCATCTCTAGCTGGAGAAGCTGAGAGTTTGGGTTAGATCTCTGAACTCTGTGCTCCTGGGCATTCCTACCCAACTGAAGGGATCATGTTGTTGCCGGCACAGAGTGCCCGAGGCAAACAACAGCAAGGTTCGTTGCCCGGTGGGCGTCACCCAATAATCACAACGGGGTGGAGAAGCAGAAAAGTTTTATTTGAAGCTTCAATATGGTACAGGGAGATATTCACCTCAAATCCTGTACACAGAGCAGGAAGTTACACAGACTTTTATACATCCTTTCTTCAGCATACTTATCCAATAGCAAGCTGCCCTAAGTATCCATGTAGCCAGCCAATCCAGATACCAGCTAGTTCCCTTGTTCTCTGTACCATCTATTAAACTATAGATATAAAGCTGCTTTGTTCAGCATTGTTCTGCCATATCTGCCTTGTTTAGTTTCAGGCAGTCTGACTCTGCAACATATTGTTGCGAAATCCCCAGCATGACTGCTGCGAGTGCCTCCACGTGGGGGGGCCAAGGACACTTAGGCCAAGTGCAAGGGGGCTTTCATCAACACTCGTGGTCTTCCATCCCCTCGAGTTACCTAGTGGCCATGCCCAGTGTCCCCAACCACTCCCTCCTTTGAGAACACTCAACAGCCTTGGCTCTGAGTTTTCTCACTTGGGCTACTTATTTCTTTACAATAGGACTTTGCATAAGCACTTTGCGATAGCCCTGAAGAGAATGACTTATTAACTTTTGCAAAAGGGCCCTGACACATGATACTGCACAGCATAATACCATTAATACAAGCAATACAGGAAAGAGAAGTTTTAATATCAGGCTAAATAAACCACCAAGCCAAGATGACAAATCCCAGCCTGAAAACAAGGTTTGCAACGAATCGCTCTCGGGGGCAGTATAGGCAACCTGTGCTTCGGCTCGGGCATGGGCCTCAGCTTGTACCACCTTTTCATAGATCACATAACTGCTATCATTTACATATACACAACATCGGGGCCCGACGAGGGCACAGACCCCCGCTTGGGATGCCAAGAGATAGTCCAAAGCCAGCCTTGTTGGAGGGAGAACATCCTGAGCTGCTGTACCTCTTTATTTAATGTTTTTACTGCTGACCCTAAATCACTAATCGAGTCCTCTAACTCTAAGGCAACTTCCTCAAGTACCATTTGCAGCCTTACAGTATAGCGGCCTATGCATGCCATGGCTGGCCCGGTAAACAGGGGCGCTATTCCCAGTACAGAGCACCCAACAAGCTTCTCGGTTGTGAAGGGATTCTTTATATTGCCCTCCAATGCCATAGTCAGTCGCCGCAGGGTCTTTTCTCGTGACTCAACAGAGGTATCTCAGGCATTTCTAATCTTTCCTTTGGGCAGTGTGGTAGTTATGTAAAGATGAGGAACTCCATGAGCTATATAACAGCTACCTGTCCAGTTGGCTGGCAGCACCTTGTAAGCCTTTCGGCCACATACAAAATAGTGACCCTGTAGGGCCCAGTAAGGACTGTTTCTTAAGGGGATTCCTGGAATATTTAAGGCTGCTTTTCCAAACAGTTCATATGCCCCTAAGGGGGCATCCCATCCTCCTGACTGGGTACAAGTGGGGGTGTTTCTAATTGTGCCGTTCAAATTACACTCGCCATATGGACCACTGCAAACCCACCACTGGCCTGCTACATTGGAGATATTAACTGGACGGCAAGTTATATTTCCAAACTCTCCTTCTGTGGTAAGACTATTTGTAAGAGTTTCCCCAAAAGGGGAGGAACCATTACACCTACACTGCTGACTTCCCCTCTTGGTCTTTATCCAATACCCATCAGCCCACTGTGTAAAAACACAGGAGCTCTTTCCCACAGGACGCCCATAATGATCAGATTGGTTTCGGGTGAAACACAATACTCCCTCAGTGAGTACTGCAACTGAATACTCCTTGTCCTGATAGGTGGCTTGCTGTAAAGAGGTCTTGTTCCAGAACGGCGAGTCCGTTCTTTCCTGCTCTTTGGTGGCGGCTAATTCTGCTAGGATCAAGGGCAGCATGTCAAGGGGCATTCCTGTTTTGGGGGACAGGGGAGTCGGAGCACATACCCAGCAATCAGTCTGGTTTGTTAAAGTAGCAACATGGTGCGCAACCAAAACAAAGGAGTTATTCTCCTGATATGCACAGTTTGGAAATAACAATACAGAGAATAACAATGTTACCCAATTAATTATCACCAATCTTCCCAACCCAGGGTCTCCAGTATCTGGGTGGGCCCATTTTAGCGTTAAGGCGCCCGCTATTTGTGTCTCTTAAACAGTAGCTTTAGCCCAAGATCATCACTAGATGAGGAGTCAGCAGGTTGGACGGTCCACTGTTCTGCTGACGAGGGGGCGGGTACTGCCTTCAGACAAGAGTGATGGATCCAGTTCTTGTGTCCCTCGACCTTTGCTGCTGTATGGGAGATCAGCAGGACGCTATAGGGTCCTTTCCACTTTTCCTGGAGAGGCTCGTCTTTCCAGCTACGAACAAGCATGGAGTCACAGGGCTGTAAGGAGTGGACGGGAGAGTCCAAGGGGAGAGGCTGGGAATCCTTGGTATACCTGTGAAGAGACAAGAGAACAGCACACAGGGAACACATATACTGAGACAAAAAAACATTACCCAACTCCCATTCCCCTGACAGAACTGGGGTGCCATTCATAGGCCATGCCCTTCCAAACATAATTTCAAAGGGACTAAGCCCTAATCTACCCTTTGGGAGAATGCGGATACGGAGTAGGATGAGGGGCAAAGCATCAGGCCACTGCAGTGAGGCTTCTTGGCACACTTTTGAGAGATGCTGTTTAAGGGTCTGATTGGTACGCTCCACTACACCACTGGCTTGCGGTCTTCAGGGCGTATGGAGTTTCTAGGGGATCTGTAAGGCATGTGAGATGCTTTGAATGATTTTTGGAGTGAAATGTGTCCCATTGTCAGATTCCATCCACTGGGGGAGTCCAAAGCGAGGAATGATCTCCTTAACAAACTTAAGGGCCACTGTTCTGGCAGTGCAATTACGGCATGGGAAGGCTTCTGGCCATCCGCTGAACCTATCCACTAAGATGAGGAGATATCTGAACCCTTGGGTCTGGGGAAGCTCAGTAAAGTCTATTTGCCACACTTGTCCAGGGCCCGGAGTGGGTTCTAAGGCAGCTGGTGGCACAGGATGTCCCGGTCGGGGGTTATTCTTTTGGCACACTAAGCAGTCCGCTTGTACCTGGGCAGCCAGGGGTCGGAGTCCGGAAGTGATAAAGTATTTTCCCATTAGTTGGATAAGTGCTTCCCTGCCAGCATGAGTGGTTTGATGTAGTTTCTGCAGCACCGGCTGGATCAGGCTCTTTGGTAGGAGGACCTTCCCTTCTGGGGAATGGAGCCATCCCTCCTTTTCCCAGAGACTGAGTTTGTCAGTTAGCTGTCTCTCCTCCCCAGAGTACTGAGGGGTTGGAAGCTCCCCTACTGATGGGATAAGGGCATGCATATGGGCGTTCTCAGTCTGAGGGGATGGCAGGGTGGCAGCATGCTTAGCCTCTCTATCTGCCCGGGCGTTACCTCTGGCCACATCTTGATCTTTCCTTTGATGGGCTTTACAGTGTACCACCGCCACTTCCGAGGGAAGTTGTATGGCTTCTAGGAGCCGGAGGATTTGGGGCCCGTACTTGACTGGGGAGCCCTGAGCTGTCAGCATTCCCCTTTGCTTCCATAGGCCAGCATGAGCACGTAGCAGCCCAAAAACATACTTTCAATCGGTAAAAATGTTGACCTGCTTTCCTTTTGACAGTTCAAGTGCACGGGTCAGGGTCACTAGTTCGGCCAGCTGGGCCGAGGTCCCTGCAGGCAAATCTTCAGCTTCCAGAGTGTCATGGAGGGTCACAACAGCATAACCCACCCTCCTTTGCCTATCTATTACAGTACTGCTACCATCAGTGTATCACTCATAATCTGCATTTGGGAGGGGTACATCCTTTAAGTCTGGACGGCTGGAGTACTGGGCATCTATGATCTCTACACAGTCACGTTCCTGTTCCTCTGTTTCTGGCAAGAGGGTGGCTGGGTTAAGGGAGGGGCAAGGCTGTAAGGTGACTTCAGAGTTCTCTAACAGCTTAGCCTGATACCAAGCAATCCGAGCCTGGGTGAGCCAAAGCCCTCCCTTTGCATCCAATAAGGCTCGGACCATATGGGGAGTATAGATCTGCATAACCCTTCCCAATGTTAGCTTCTCGGCTTCCTCAAGCACTAGGGCAGTAGCTGCGACCACCCGTAAATATGCCGGCCAACCCTTTGCAACCTGATCCAGTTGCTTAGAAAAATAAGCCACAGGACGTTTCCATGCTCCTAACAGCTGTGTGAGCACTCCTAGGGCCACTCCCTTTCGTTCATGTACATACAACTGGAATGGCTTAGAGAGATCCGGCAGGCCCAGAGCCGGGGCTTCCATCAACTTCCTTTTCAAGATTTTAAATGCCCTGTCAGCCTCTGAGGTCCAATAGAAGGGGTCATGATCTGCTCCTTTTACACAGTCGTACAGGGGTTTAGCCCATAGTCCAAACTCTGGGATCCATATCCTGCAAAAGCCTGCCATACCCAGAAATGCCCTGAGCCGCTTACAATTACTTGGGGTAGGAATTTGGCATATAGCTTCCTTCCTTTCGTTTGAAAGCTGGCGCTCCCCTTGCCGTATGTGGAACCCGAGGTACCGTACCTCTGGGAGGGCGATTTGAGCCTTACTCCGTGCTACCCGATATCCCTGGAATCCAATAAAATTCAGGAGGCTCACGGTGGCTTTAAGGCAGGGGGTTTGGCCCACAGTGGCAATTAACAAATCATCTACATACTGCAGAAGGAAGGCCTCCTCATTATCCCACTCCTCTAGGTCCCTGGCCAGAGCCTGGCCAAAGAGGGTAGGGGAGTTTTTAAATCCCTGGGCCAACACTGTCCAGCAAAGTTGCTTTTTAACCCTATTTCGGTCCTCCCACTCGAAGGAGAAGATCTCCTGTGATGGGGTGGCAACTGGGATGGCAAAGAAAGCATCTTTCAGATCGAGGACTGAAAAATGGGCATACTGTCCCCCTATAGAAGCCAATAAGTTATACGGGTTAGGGACAAGAGGGTGCAGAGTTTTAACCCATTCATTGACTGCCCTTAGGTCCTGTACTAGCTGACACGTGCCGTCAGGCTTCCATACGGGTAGAATGGGAGTGTTCCAGGCTGACGGACATTCCCGGAGAATAGCATATGTTAGGAATCGATCTATAGTTTCCTGTAAACCTTCTCTGGCTTCCCTCTTGATTGGATACTGTTTTACTTGCACTGGGCCTTTCCCTGGTATGAGCTGAATAGTAATGGGAGTCTGGTGGGTGGCCTTTCCTGGGATCCCTGATGCCCACACGAGGGGGTACACCTGGTCTTCCCACGGGCTTCATTCTGGGGCTTGCATGGCTGAGGGCTCAACTGCAAGGGTCATGATCCATGCATTATCAGGGGGTAAGGTAAGGGTTATTTCATCCTCAGTAAAATGCAGGGTGGCAGCTAGGCAACAAAGCAAATCCCGTCCCAGCAGAGGTGTTGGACACTCAGGGAGGTATACCAGCTTCTGGGATATAGTCCTGTTTCCCAAAGCGCATTCCGCTGGGGCATACACTAGGCACTTGGTATCCCTGCCTGTGGCTCCCACCACAGTAAGGGAATCTGCTACTGGCAACTGAAGGGGTCGATTTACGGCAGTTCATGCCGCTCCAGAGTCCACTAAAAAAATCTATTTCTGAGCTCCCCACCCGCATCTTTATTCGGTGTTCCGGGGGTAGGGTGGTCCGTCTCCCCTGACACCCCTATTCCTGCTCCGCCATCGCCATCATAGAGGCGCTCCCCTTTTCTTTCCTCTTTGGGCACTCATTTTTCCAGTGTCCCTCTTGTTGACACAAGGCACACTGGTTGCGACCCAATCGTCTCTCCTGCGAGCCTGGACGTCCGCGTCCACGGCTCCTTCCTCCCTGGCCACTTCCCTTCGTGCCGGCCTGTACCGCTGTTACCATCAGTCTCACTTGCTTTCTCTCCTTCTCTGTCTTTCTCAGACTATAAGCTCGGTTTGCAGTCTCTAAGATTTGTGCCATGGTCATGCCCATTAGATCCTCCTTTTTTTGTAACTTTCTCTTAATATCAGGGGCTGCTCTGCTCGTAAAAATTCCCTTAATAATTGACTCAGTTGCCTGATCATCGGGGTCTGCATTAGTGTTCTGTCGAATCATGTCCCGAATATGCTGTAGAAAGGCCCCTGGGCTTTCTTTTAGATCCTGCATTACTTCATATGGCTTTACCCAATTATTATGTCGGACAGCCGAGTGACGGAGTCCATGCAAAAGCAACTCCTTATAGGAGGTAAGGCGGGATCTTTTGGATCCCACCTGGGGTCTGCTCGGGGGACTTGTGCATCCGGGTCAGGGACATTAATACGATCCCGGTCGTACCGTTTCTGCGCCTCCTCCCTTGCCTTGGCACAACCTGTTGTCTTTCAACCTCAGACAATAAGGTTCACAGGAGGAGGTTACAATCATCCCAGTCTGGCTTGTGGCTGCTAAGACATCCCTCAAAAACTGAAATAAACCTACTTGGGTTGGTGGAAAACTCCCCTGCTTGTGCTTTGAAAGCAGCCAGATCCACAGGGTTAAAGGGCACATGAGTATAGACCTGCATAGTCGTGGCCGGATGCCTTTCCGATCCAGACCGGGTGACTTTAGTTTTGGTGAGTAAAGGGTATAAGCCAACAGTTGGGGACTTATAAGGTGTGGGTGTAGGGGCCGAAGGGGACACCGGCTCTGCCATTACAGTGGGGGTGGGGGTGGGGGTCTAGGGACTAACATTAGCTGCTACCAAACCAGTCGGAGTCAAATTACATTGCTGTAAAATATCTGGTTGAGTACATAAAGCCAGAAACAAATGCGCATACATATGTTCATTCCATTTCCTTGATCTCTGACAGAACAGGAGTAACTGGAGGATCGTGTTGTAATTAATTGACCCTCCTGGTGGCCACCACTCCTGGTCCTCTAGTTGATATTGAGGCCAGTCAACTGTACAGAATCGTTTTAATTGACTCTTAGTCATTGGATCCGCACCAAATACCTTCCAGTTTGCTAGAATGCATTCTAGGGGCGTACACTGTGCCCTACCCCCCGAGCTCTGTCCCTGTCCCATACCTACAGGGTAACTCTGGGCGTCCCCAGGTTCCAACAGAGCATACAATCCGGATTTCAAAAGGTTCCTACCTTATCCAAGGGACCGGTTCCTCACAGTTGCCCACAGCTGCTTCTCCACTATATGAGTGCGTTGCACCGTTGTGCCCTCCAGGGTTGATCAAATCGTGTCTCCTCCGAGGCCCCCAATGAACTCACCAGTGCGCGCTGGCCGTCGGTCGTCGCTGCAATACTCGACCGCCGGGAGGGGTCCGGGCAAGGCTAAATAGCAGCCTCAAGCCCACCCAGGGACACCAAAAGCTGTTGCCGGCACAGAGTGCTCGAGGCAAACAACAGCAAGGTTCGTTGCCCGGTGTGCATCACCCAATAATCACAACGGGGTGGAGAAGCAGAAAAGTTTATTTGAAGCTTCAATATGGTACAGGGAGATATTCACTTCAAATCCTGTACACAGAGCAGGAAGTTACACAGACTTTTATACATCCTTTCTTCAGCATACTTATCCAATAGCAAGCTGCCCTAAGTATCCATATAGCCAGCCAATCCAGATACCAGCTAGTTCCCTTGTTCTCTGTACCATCTATTAAACTATAGATATAAAACTGCTTTGTTCAGCATTGTTCTGCCATATCTGCCCTCTTTGGCCTTGTTTAGTTTCAGGCAGTCTGACTTTGCAACATATTGTTGCGAAATCCCCAGCATGACTGCTGCGAGTGCCTCCGGGTGGGGGGCCAAGGATACTTGGACCTAGTGCGAGGGGGCTTCATCAACACTCATGGTCTTCCATCCCCTCGAGTCACCTAGTGGCCATGCCCAGTGTCCCCAACAATGTGGAGAAAACACACATGGCAGAAACTTGCGACTACCCTGAATCTGATTTTCTCTTGGGCAGTGTGACAGGTTTTAATCGGTCCACCGAGCCTCTAGGGGGAGATGGAGAGCTACTGTCCCACTGGCAGGCCTTAGTCACACCTTTCGGGCACTGGGGAATTAGCAGAGAAGGTGCGCCAGCCAGAGTGTGCAGCGCGCCCCGCAGGTCGGGGAGCGCCGGCACAGGTCTGCAGCGTTCAGGATTCTGCTACCCAAGGCGGGTTGGCTGGGTTAGGGGAACTCAGGCCCACCCAACTCCACTGCGTTCCAGCCCAGGGCCCTGACGGTGGCGGGAGGAGAGGGTCCCGCCGCTGGGTCAGCAGAGAACTATCCAAGCCCCGCTGACCAAATACGCCCACCACACTGTGCAGTTCTGCCCCGGGCTACTTGCTACCTGGTCTCTCAAGCGGGCCTCTCTGGTCCCTCCAGCTCGTCCGGGTATTCAGCTGCTGGCAGCTCCAGCTCCCACTCTGTGTCGGGCTCACGCTTGCCCGGGCTACAGCCTGGCCCCTCCAGGTCCTCCGGGTACTCAGCGGCTGGCAGTCCTAGTCGCCTCAGTCCTTCCTCCAGGTCAGGTTCCTCCTGGCCCAGGGCCTGCCCTGGGTCGGCAGCAGGGTCTGAAGGGAGCAGCCAGCAGCCTGTGTCTGTCTCCCTCCCTGGTGCTGCCCTCACTGGACAAAGGACCCCGCCCTTTGTACTTCCTGTTCCACCCCTCCTCTTCTGGGGATTGGAGTAAGCTTGGTCTGGTCCCGCCCACTCAGGCTGAGAGGGTGGCTCTTTACCCTCTGGTTCGGAGGGAAGCCACCCTGGCTCCCTACATACCCCCTCCCTCAAATCCAGCTCTCGACCATCGGAGCTGGCGTCCTCATCCTCTCCGAGGAGGGATAGAAAGTCCGCATTGGCGTTGTCCCTTCCCGCCCGATGGTGAATCATGAAGGCATAGGGCTGCAGAGCCAGATACCACCGCATCAGCCTGGCATTATTGTCCTTCATCTTATTAAACCACTTCAGGGGTGCATGGTCTGTAACCAGTACAAAGGGGGCTCCGAGGATGTAGTAGCGGAGAGCATCGACCACCCACTTAACCGCTAGGGCCTCTTTCTCCACGACGGGGTAGTTCCGATCTCTGGGGAACAGCTTCTGACTGAGGTAAACAATAGGGTGTTCCTCCCCGTCCACCTCCTGTGAGAGGACTGCCCCAAGCCCTACTTGGGAGGCATCAGTCTGAACGATGAAGTCACGATGAAAGTCAGGGCTGAAGAGTACTGGATCGCTACACAGCCGTTCTTTGATAGTTCGAAAGGCCGTCTCGCATTCGTCAGACCAATGCACCCGGCGGGGGCTGTCCTTGGTCAAGAGCTCCGTCAGCGGGGCTGTAACGCTTGCAAAGTGGGGTACAAACCGCTGGTAATAACCAGCTAAGCCCAAGAATTGACACACCTGCCTCTTCGTGGTCGGCGCCGGATATTCCTGGAGTGCTTGGACTTTCCCGATGGGGGAGCGGACCTGTCCCCGGCCCGAGGTATACCCCAGGTAAGTGGTTTTCTCCCGCCCGATTCGACATTTTTTTGGATTGGCCGCAAGCCCGGCTGCGCGGAGGTCCCGGAGGACCACCGCTATTTGGTTAAGATGTTCCTCCCAGTTATTCCCATAGATGACCACATCGTCCAAGTAGGCCGCAGCGTACTTTGTGTGTGGTTGCAACACCCAGTCCATCAAACGCTGGAAGATTACCGGGGCCCCATGGAGGCTGAAAGGCATCTGGGTGAAATGGTACAATCCTGAAGGGGTGGCAAACGCTGTCTTCTCCTTGGACCTGGGATCCAAGGGGATCTGCCAGTACCCCTTTGTGAGATCTAAAGTGGTGATATAACAGGCCTCCCTGAGCCGGTCAAGGAGCTCATCGACGCGGAGCATCCGATAGGCATCAAATTTTGAAATGGCGTTTACCCTCCGGAAGTCAATGCAAAACCGCTGGCTCCCATCCGGCTTTGGTATGAGGACGACGGGCTCTGCCACTCGCTCTGGGAGTGCTCAATAACACCCAGATCCAAATTGCCTGGACTTCCTCCTCTACGGCCTCCCGTATTCACCTAGGCAATGGCCTGGTTGTCTCTTGGACCACCACCCCGGGTTCAGTCTGGATCACATAGTAGGTGAGCATAGTCCATCCGGGTTTCATGGTGAATGTCTTGGGGAACGCTCTCACTAAGCGGAGGGCCTGTTTTTGCTGCTCGATTGTGAGTGTCTCTGCTAGCTGGGGCTCACCATTATCCGACTCCTCGGGCGGTTCGGTCCCCAGGTCCGGTTCGGGGAGGTACGGGGCAATTAGTAGTCCTTCCTGTTCCTTCCAGGGTTTTAAGAGGTTTACATGATAAATCTGTTTTTCCTTACAGCGACCAGGTTGCTGAATTTCGTAGGTGACAGGCCCTACCGAGCGGAGGACCTCATACGGACCATGCCAGCGGCAAAAAGCTTTGATTCCCCCGAGGGGAGCAGGAGGAGTACTCGGTCCCCTGGCACAAATGATCGAGCCTGGGCGCCCCGACTGTAGTTCTGCTCCTGGGCTCTTTGGGCTGTGTTTAAGTTCTCCTTCACGAGCTCGCCCGCCCACGCCAGCCGACCCTGCAGCTGTAAGATGTATTGTAAGAGACCCTGCATTGCAGACTGGTTGTGTTCCCAAGTCTCCCTCAAGAGGTCCAACACCCCGCGGGGTCGCCGCCCACAGAGGAGCTCGAACAGGGAGAACTTTGTGGATGCCTGTGGGACTTCTCGAATCGCCAGTAGTAAAGGACGGAGCAGCTGGTCCCACTGGCAGAGGTCCTGGGTGGGGAAAAGCCACAACATTCCCCTCAAGGTCCGGTTAAAACATTCAACCAATCTGTCAGTCTGGGGATGGTAGACCGAGGTCTGCAATTTCTTAATCCCCAATAGGGCACATACCTGACGGAACAGCTTAGAAGTGAAGTTGGCCCTTGATCAGTGAGTATCTCCCGTGGGAGACCCACCCTTGCGAAGATCTTCACGAGCTCCACAGCGATAGTGCGGGCGGTGATATTTCTTAAGGGGACGGCCTCAGGGAAGCGGGTGGCATAGTCCATCAGGACAAGGATGTATTGATGGCCCACCGTACTTTTGGGAAAAGGCCCCACCAGGTCCATTGCTACCTGCTCAACTGGTACACCTACGACTGGTAAAGGGACCGGGGGGCCTTCCATACCCCTCCCGGGGCTGCATGTTGGCAGTCCAGGCACGACACACAGTAATCCTTCACCTCACGGTGGATGCCGGGCCAGAAGAACCTGGCCAGGACCCTAGCCACAGTTTTTTCCTGCCCTAAATGGCCGGTAGCCAGGATGTCAAGTGCAAGCTTCAGGACAGCCCAATGATGAATGCGGGGGACCACGAGTTGGGTCCAGACCTCTTGGGTCTCAATCAACGTGGTAGAGCTGCTCGTGATGGAGTTCAAACCTAGGCCATTGGGTGGTGCGCTGGGCCTCCACAACCTCCCCATCCACCCAGGCCAGCTGCTCATAGGCAAACTGGAGCGTAGGGTCCTCCCTTTGATCTCGGCTAAAGTCCACTAGGTCAGGAGGGGGGCCAGCCATTTCCAGGACGTTCTGCCCGGGTATGGGAACTGGGGCAACTCCGCGGTCGGACCTCGAGTTGGGGCCTGTCTTCGTCTCAGGCGGAGCTCCCTCGAACGCCTCTTCGGTGGGTAGGGATCAGAGCACCTCAATGAAGTCTGGCCAGTTGTGGCACAGAATAACTGGATAGGCAAGGGATGACGCCACTGCCACGTTCATTAACTGAGTTGCTCCGTTCTCCGTGATGGGGATCTGAACCGTGGGGTACAATTTCATGTCTCCGTGTATGCACTGAATCTGTACTTCCCCAATGGTCCACTTGGTGTTCAGGAAGAGCACCCGGCAGACAAGGGTCTGCCCACAGCCCGAATCAACTAGACCAACCACGTGGGTCCCAGTGACTTCCATGGGGGCTGTCAGTTTCACGGAGGGCGGACGGGCCCGTCACTCCCCGGTGCACACCAGACCAAAGTTGCAGTCCATCGCAGGACAGCCCCGTTGCAGATGACCGTACTCACCACATCAAAAGCAAGGTCCTACCTCTGGGCGCCCTGGCCGCGTGTGTGCACCGGTCGGGCTGCAGAGTTGGCTGGGGCCCAGTGGTCGGGGTAAGCATCCAGAGGCGGAGTGCGATGTGGACTCGGGGCGTCGGGGAAAATCGGTCCTGCCGCCATCTGGTCGTCGGGTACGGTGTGGTGCGTCGGTTTGGGAGGTGGGCCCCCCCTTTCAAGTTTCTGTACACTGGGTCCAGGGTTTGGGGGGCGGGCTGCTAGTCCTATCGGGGCCTCTGCCTCTAGAAAGTCCTCCATAAGCGCGACGGCCGTGCTCAGACTTTGGGACTGGTTCCGCAACACCCAAGCCCTCCCCTGGGTCGGGAGGATGTGCACGAATTGTTTGAGGATGACCTGTTCAGTCACCTCAGCCGCGGTTCGACGCTCGGGTTGTAGTCATCGGCCACCTGCGTCCTTCAATTCCTGGGCCACGGCCCGGGGTCTGGCGCCCAGTGGGTAGACCTTTTCCCGAAACCGTCGCCGAAACGTCTCCAGGGTAATGTCAAACGCACCCAAGGTAGCTGTTTTCACTCAAGCATAAATGCAGGCCTCATCATCTGGGAGTCCACAGTAAGCCTTCTGGGCAAGTCCCGTCAGATATGGGGCGAGGAGGGTCGCCCATTGATCAGGTGCCCAACCGGCCACTGAGGCAACCCGCTCGAAGGTCACCAAATAGGCCTACGGGTCTTCCTCAGGCCCCATCTTGGCCAGACGGATCGGTGGGGCAGGAGGGGTCGGGGTGGCCGCCCTTTCCGGTTGAGCCCCACCACGGCGCAGGCACAGGGTTGCAAGCTGCTGGAAGCACTGGGTTTGTTGTTCATGGTGCTGGGCCCCCAAGATTTGAAGCAACTGCTGCTGGTGGGCGCCCAGCTGCTGTAGAGTTGGTTCTGCTGCTGTTGCTGGTTCTCAGCCAGGAACTGGATAAGCCTTTCCATCTCCATCTTTCAATTAGGGGAGCTACAGAGGCCCCCTCACTCTAACCCCTTCCTGCAGGGATAGGGATCGCTGCCCACATTCTCCACTACTTGTGACAGGTAGTAATCGGTCCACCGAGCCTCTAGGGGGAGATGAAGAGCTACTGTCCCACTGGCAGGCCTTAGTCACACCTTTCGGGCACTGGGGAATTAGCAGAGAAGGTGCGCCGGCCAGAGTGTGCAGCGCGCCCCTCAGGTCGGGGAGCGCCGGCACAGGTCTGCAGCATTCAGGATTCTGCTACCCAAGGCGGGTTGGCCGGGTTAGGGGAATGCAGGCCCACCCAACTCCACTGCGTTCCAGCCCAGGGCCCTGACAGTGGCGGGAGGAGAGGGTCCCGCCGCTGGGTCAGCGGAGAACCATCCGCGCCCCGCTGACCAAATACACCCACCACACTGTGCAGTTTTGCCCCTGGGCTACTTCCTACCCGGTCTCTCAAGCAGGCCTCTCTGGTCCCTCCAGCTCATCCGGGTATTCAGCTGCTGGCAGCTCCAGCTCCCACTCTGTGTCGGGCTCACACTGGCCCGGGCTACAGCCTGGCCCCTCCAGGTCCTCCGGGCACTCAGCGGGTGGAAGTCCTGGTCACCTCCGTCCTTCCTCCAGGTCAGGTTCCTCCTGGGTCAGCAGCAGGGTCTGGAGGGAGCAGCCTGTGTCTGTCTCTCCCCCTGGTGCTGCCCTCACTGGACAAAGGGCCCCGCCCTTTGTACTTCCTGTTCCACCCCTCCCCTTCCAGGGATTGGAGTAAGCTTGGTCTGGCCCCACCCACGTAGGCTGAGAGGGTGGCTCTTTAGCCTCTGGTTCGGAGGGAAGCCACCCTGGCTCCCTACAGGCAGGTATTCCATTGTTTGCATGCTTGCTCTCCCTAGTTGCAGCAGTAACACCTGCTGTTTTATAACACTAGCGTTGTTAATACTGGTTCGTAAGAGTGCAAAGTTTATGGAATGAGGATCTTGACTTCTTGTGAAAAGGGATTTGGAGATTCCAGCTCCAACACTGGCTACTGAAATGTGAAAGAGACGGAGTTAGCATGGGGCAGTGTCTGTTGTCTCTACTTCCAGAATAATTGGGATCAGAAATCTAGTACATGACTTGTTGTTTGATTTGTGCAAACACCATAGTCCTACATATGCACACACAGATGTTTAATGTCCTTCACTGTTGCTTTTATGAGCTAAACAGACACTTCCTGTTAGACTTACTTCGAATAGAGGGAAGTGGCAGGTCACCATCACAGGTAAGATTTGTTTTTTATAAATCTTTGGAGTAGATTGTTGGTCTTCTGACCCGACATTCAGAAGCCTAAAATATTATTAGGGTACCTTAGGCCCTATGTCAGCTCCTCAGGGTAGCTGAGGGGGACTAAAAGGCATCAAAGAAGTAGAGAATTTCTCTAAATGAATGTCAATAACTAGCCATCATTATAGGAAAGAGAACTACTCCACCTCCTGTCTCTTTCTCCTTTTTTTCCTTTTTAATTATTAATTTTTGTGGTATTGTGCTTGTTATACCCTAATAAAAATGGAAGAAATGTAAGCATTGTACAAGAGCTAGGTATTATTATTAATGTTTATAAGGGCCAAACTTGCAATATACAACCTCTGCCTTTATGTTTGAGCGTCCGCACATGTAATTGTTTATACATGCAAAAGGTGTTGATGCACACATTGTGCATAACTGTTTTCTGCGCATCCAGAGTCTATCACTCACTCCTGATAGCTCATGCAAAACTGTGTGCATAAATGAGTGTCAGGTCAGAATATGATTTTCATATTGAACAATATTAAAAATTAAGCATGTTTTTCTTCCTGAGATTCTGTTTCTGCTGCTGTTCCCATTTGATCCAGATTCTCTGAGGTAGGTAGATCAGCCTCACTTATCAAATGCAATTGCACCTGTTGCACAAGAAGAAAAACTCACTGTTGTGCATCTAGATCAATGGCTCTCAACCTTTTCAGACTACTGTACCCCTTTCAGGAGTCTGATTTGTCTTCTGTACCCTCAAATTTTACCTCACTTAAAAACTACTTACTTACAAAATCAGAAATAAACATACAAAAGTGTCACAGCACACTATTACTGAAAAATTGCTTACTTTCTCATTTTTACCGTATAATTATAAAATAAATCAATTGGAATATAAATATTATACTTACATTTCAGTGTAGTAGTATATATAACAGTATAGACAAATCATCTGTATGATACTGTAGTTTCAACTGACTTCGCTAGTGCTTTTCATGTAGCCTGTTGTAAAATTAGGAAAATACCTAGATGAGTTGATGTGCCCCTTGGAAGACCTCTGTGTACCCCGGGTTGAAAACCACTGATCTAGATCAGTGGTCCACACACAGATCTGTGTAACCAGATGTGCAGATGAATTTGGTGTGTCCAAATGCATGACTGTTTTGGTACAAGTTTGCATGCATTTTCTAGGCACAAAAAAATTTCCCTCCTTGGGAAATATTAGCCCTAAGACCCTCCTCCGTGACAAATTCCACAATCAGCTCTCCTTGCTAACTGTAGTCACCACAATGATTTATTCCCTTATGCTATTTCTGTCTGAGTCATTAGACAATAGATACCTTACTATTCACCTAGTGGTTTTAGTCTTATGTCTTAAACTGATTAGTTCTGGTAATCTTAGGTGTTCAAAATCCACTGTCCTATTTATTTTTGGATTTGTAACAATAATAACAAAATGTGTTTCTCTTAATTTTCACCTATAAACCACATCTACTTCAATAAGCTGGTTGTTTTGTTTTCCCAGCGAAGCTAAAGCGCACACATACGTGGAGAACAATCTGATAGGGGTTGTGTGTACAATACATCTGCCTGCTTATGCTCAAAGAGCTTTCTATTGACTCTCACTAACAGCAAATGTATATAGATAGTTTCATTTAAAACATTGTTCACAATTAATTTTTTAAGGAAACACATTATGCATTCACTGAAATGTAGTAGGGCAGTGCTTGCAATAAACATGGCCCTGATTCAGGAGGGTACTTAAGTATCTGCCTATGTTTTACTCATATGCTTAAAATTAGTTTAAGTACCCTCCTGAATTGGGACATATGTTCAGAAGTTTGTATTTTAAAATTGTAACTATGTTTATGTCTACATTTGAGCTGGGAGGTCTGGTAGATGTCCCAGCACGAGCTCCACTCAAGCCACCCTGCTACAAATAGCAGTGTAGCTGGGGGCACCATGGGCAGTGGCTCAGGCTAGCTCCCGGAGTACAAGACCTTCTGGCCTCTGGCTATGTACTCAGGCAGCTAGCCCAAGCCTCCACCCAGTATGGGGGGAAATGTTCTGTTATTCTCTATACAAATGAATACATTAATTGCATAATATATGGGGGTTTCAGAAACCAGGCATCTGTCTGTCAACAGCCATAGACGTTGATGTCAGTGGCTTCTGTGCCTGTTTAGCAAACTACAAATTAAAATCTCCGATGTGCCAGTCAGCGTCTGCCATCTCCCATTTCATTGTGTACACTTTAACCTGGTCTCCTGGGTTATGGAGCAGCCCAAACTCAATAGAAGGTTTAGAAGATGCCCAAACAAATGGCATGCAGATAGTGACAGCTCACCAAGGCCTTCTTCTGCAGAACCTTAACGTTGAGGTAGAGAAGAGACAATCACTGTTGAGCAGGAAGAACAAGGCCATAAGTAGGAAGGGGTGAGTGGCGCAGCCGCCTGGGGCGCAGAGCTGCCGGGGATGCAAAAATGGGGCAGCCTGCAGAATCGAGTCCAGTGACCGCAGCCAGAGCAGGCTCCCCAGGACTAGGACCCTGGCAGGGCGGCAGGCAGGCAGGGTTCTGAGTGCTGCTTAGCTTCTACTGAGCATGCTCACTGGGGGCAAATTCGGGGGGGTGGGGCGGGGAAATGGGAAGGGTCTGAGCAGGGGGTGGAAACTGAGTGTGGAGGGGTGCCAAATAGCTGGAAGCAGGCACAGGAGAGGGGCTGAGGAGCAAAACTGAGGGAGAGGGCAGGAGCCGGGGTTCAGCTCAGGGGTGAGGCTCTGCCAGATGGTGGCAGAGGGCAAAGCCCTAACAGAATGAGCCATGTGCACGGTTTGCAAAAATAGGGTAAGGGGGCAGAGGGGCTTCTATGCTCAAGCAAGAAAACTGAAGGGGCTGCTTGTGATTTACAGTTAGGGGAAGCAACCCTCGAAAGAGAAAGTAAACATTGCACAAATAAAACATGCCTTTAGTCAACACTCACGCCCTGCTCCCTCCTTGAGCTGTGTTTTCCTGTTACTGTGACCTGCCCTTACTTGTTGCTTCCCCAGCCTGATTCAGTTGTTATTACAGAGAACAGAATAAGGAGCCTCCCTCTGATCCACTGGTATAATGTTCCATTAACTGGTGCACTCACACACCAGGGAATTGACACCTTCAGGGCAGACTGGGCCAGGATGCTCAACATACCCTGGCTTTTCTTTTTCAGTTGTGCCCAGACAGATAAAAAAACAGCCATTTCGTGTACAGAGGAAGAGACCAACAGTGGAATCTGTCTTGGGTGGAGATCTAGAGTGGGGCTGCTGGTGAGCTATGCACTAGCGAAGAAACATATCCACTGTGACCTGTGTTTGTAGCATTCTGGGCTGTGGCCCAGACAGTCTGTTCCTGACACCCTTCTCCACGAGACCAGCGCTATCACCTCAGTGTTATGTCCACCTAGCCGCTATAACCATGGCATTGGCATTGTCACACACTGAAACACAGTATAACCTGATTTCACAATCACCACAGCCATTTACTTTCTTCTGTCTCCACACTTAGGCCTCTTATCAGCTGTCACAACATAGCTTCCCCAATGGAATGATACTTCCCACACTACCCTTATACAAATAAACTATGCTGCTGTAATCCTTCACCTTTAAAGGGGCATAATCACAATTTACTTGGCAGGATTCAACAGGAGAAATGATCAGGTATAAGCCAACCATAATATTGTACCAGGAAGCAAACAATAATCAATACTCCTCTTAGAAAAATAAAATCACAATGTAAAAGGTAAAAAACAGAAATCTTACAACCTCCCCTGCCCAAATGGCTGTCTCCCTTATATAAAGGCCAAAGACAGGGTGGCTTCTGCTTATACAGAGTCAGATGCTATGTTGGTAAGTCAATTGCTAGATAATCCACCTCTGTGGTAAATTCATTTTTTGTTTACTTTTGGGTCCCTCTTATTCTCAGATGTGTGATTGAGAGAGGAGGCTGCTTATTCTAGTCACAGGCTCCTGTGAGGTGATGGAAAACCACCTGTATCATTTGTTTATAAAACAGAAATGCAATTTTGTCTTTCTGAATGTTTCATGCTATTCAGCCATTGCAGTATCCATATTTATGTTACGATTATTTTCAGTCCATGTTTTTTTCCCCAATACCTATCAGTGAGTTTACTTAAAGGATATATACGAAGATATTATGGAGATGTTAAAGGACTGTGTGCAAATTAATGTGGCAACTAAAAGAATTATACAGTAGCTTCTTTGTCTACGTACTGTACCGATACACAAAAATAAGTGGATTATCGTTACTCTATTATATCCTAACTCATATAATTTTAAAAAAACAGTAGGGGGCACAAATATGCTTGCTCACCCAGGGCACAAAATGCCTAATTCAGCTGTAAGGAAGAAAAACTAAGATTCTGTGGCTCACCTGCTAAAAGTACTAGACAAATAAGAATAATTCCCTATTCAAGACAAACCATCACAAGCAGTTTCTCAGACACTGAGAGCAAGCAGGTTATAGCGTGTATCCAGTGCTGCCTCCCCTCAGCTGCTCAGGCCTTGTCTACACATAAGTTTGAACTGATTTAACTAAAAAGAGGTTTTAAAAACTGATTTAGTTAAACGGGTGCAAAATCTTGCTATGAAATACTCTTGAGTTCACTTAAACCTGGTTTATATCCAAATAGCTTAAATCAGTTTCTTACTGAGTTAAGCTAAATGGATATAACAAGCTTTTGGGGTTTGTCTTCTTTTTTCAGCTTTTATTAGCAGAAGGACACCTATACCTCATTCTTGCACTGTTGTTTTTTTAACTCCAACAGGCGTCTAGTAGGTGTGCAAATAAAGGGAAATTATTTGAGAACAGGTCCTGTAGGATAACTTTTCGAACACCTAAAACAACCCTAGGTTAAATAATCTCACTTTCTATAACACTAGCTTGGAAAGATTAGATTTTTAATTGGTAAATGTCAGTAAACAGATTTTACCATACAGCAGGTGGGTATTGTAGTTGTAAGAACGCTTGGTAGAGATCTTGTAGGTGTTTGTCTCTGTCTGAGGGGTTGCAGTAAATGCGGTTGTATCTTAGAGCTTCGCTATAGACAGTGGATCATGTGGTGTGGTCTGGATGAAAGCTGGAGGCATGTAGGTAAGTATAGTGGTCAGCAGGTTTCCAGTATAGGGTGGTGTTTATGTGACCATCGCTTATTAGCACCGTAGTGTCCAGGAAGTGGATCTCTTGTGTGGACTGGTCCAGGCTGAAGCTGATGGTGGGATAGAAATTGTTGAAATCATGGTGGAATTCCTCAAGGAGTTACACTACTTTCTGTTGTAGGGAAAGTCTTCTGAAGCATATCACGCAAGATGAAAGAGGCAGTGGATGTAAAGATTAGAGAAGAACAAGCTGGATTCAGGTGCAAGAGATCCTGGTGTAGATCAGATATTTAAACTGAAGATAATCATCAGAGGATGTATAGAATGGTAGCCTCCCCCTCATCTCCCCCACCCCATCATCAGTTTCAATGATTTTCAAAGTTATCTGATAGGCTGCATAGACATACATTGTGGAATATTCTTCAGACCTATAGAATCCCAGCTAAAGTTGTCAACATCATTAAGGCCATATATATATTCCTCATACAACTCACTTGACCTTTCCAAGCCTTAGTTAAAATTGATTAATATTTGAAAAGCCCTGTCAAAGGGAAGATATTACGCTAAAGTGTGCAGTATTATTTTTATTTTATTGCAATTATTGAACCAAGGGAGGTTGTGGAAATCCCTGTCACTGGAGGTTTTGAAGAGCAGGTTAGATAAACATCTGTCAGGGATGGTCTAGGTTTAGTTGGTCCTACGTCAGTGGAGGAGAGGGGCAGGAAGATGGACTAGATGTCCTCTTAAGTCCCTTATAGTCTTACATTTCTATGATGCTATTTTTTTCCTCTTACAGAGTCACCAAAAGAACCAGAAAGCAACACACTATAAACTCAACCAGGCTTATAAACAAGAGTGAATTACCAGGATCCTGACATCTGCCCTGATTTCTGCTCTGTGACCTTGAGCAAAAGATGTGTGAGATCAGTAAAGATACAACAAAGAACTTAACAGAGGTTCACTCAATCCCACTAGGTCTGGGCCTGGGCAGCATCTCACTGATCACAGTCATCATGAATATTTTGGTCCTATATGCAGTGAAAACAGAAAGAAAGCTGCATACAGTTGGGAACCTGTATATTGTCAGCCTATCAGTCGCAGACCTTATAGTTGGTGCAGCTGTTATGCCACTGAACATTATGTACCTACTGAATGGCAGATGGGTACTGGGCAGACCAGCCTGTCTGTTCTGGCTCTCAATGGATTATGTAGCCTCCACAGCCTCCATCTTCAGCCTTTTTATATTGTGCATAGATCGTTACCGTTCAGTTCAGCAGCCACTCAAGTATCTCAAGTACCGGACCAAAACTCGAGCATTGGTAATGATTTCTGGAGCTTGGCTGGTTTCTTTTCTGTGGATCATCCCAATTCTAGGCTGGCATGCTTTTGCCAATGATGGGAGATGGCAAGTGGAAGAATGGACCTGTGAAACAGAGTTCTCAGAAGTCACCTGGTTTAAAGTGTTGACGGCCATTGTCAACTTCTATATCCCATCTTTACTGATGTTATGGTTCTATGCAAAAATATACAAGGCTGTCCGGAAACACTATCAGCACCGAGAGCTCATCAATGGATCGTTTCGGTCTTTCTCAGAAAACAAAAGTATACATCATGATAAGGTGCAGGAAAAGCAAAACATTCTCCACAAAAAGCCAAATAAAGGTATAAACACAGGTCTTTTGAAAGGAAGCTCTGTAGACCCTTGCTGTAATGTAAATCTCTACTTCCCTCAGCCCAAAGGTATGGGGGCGAAGCTTCAACACAGCAGCTTTGACAAACCCCCAAAGGCTCGCATTACAGAAGATGACAGCAAGGTAGTAAAACTGAGCTGTTTTCCCCTTGCCATTGCCCAGACTCAGCCAGGATCAGATAAAGTGGGACTGAAGTATGTGTCTGTCAAGAAGGGGCCTTGCTCACAGGCTCCAGAGTTAAGTGACACATCAGATGAGCACACTTTCATGGAGGGGGGCTCCTGTAAAAATGACTCCGATCCCACCCCGATCCCAGAAACTTCTAGGGCTGAGGAAAAGACTAACAAAGACTTTGCAGGCCTCAGTTACCTGAAGAGCACCTGGCTGAGACTGCGCACCCAGTCCATGCAAGGGGTGCATGTGAACAGGGAGAGGAAAGCAGCCAAGCAGCTGGGTTTCATAATGGCAGCCTTTATGCTGTGCTGGATTCCCTATTTTGTGCTGTTTATGGTAATAGCCTATTGTCAAAGCTGTTGCAACCACAGTTTTCATATGTTCACTATTTGGCTTGGTTATGTGAACTCCACTTTAAATCCATTCATCTATCCCCTCTGTAATGAGAACTTCAAGAACACGTTCAAAAAGATCCTTCATATTCACTCATAATACCACATCAGGCTGTTTTTATTTGGGGTGGAAAAAAAAGTGAGTCCATGATTTTTCAAAGAAAAAAACTTTCCAGTTTCAAGGGAAATTATGAATGAGGTAGAAAAGCTTTAAAAATGTAATCTGTAGAACTATCAATTGAAAACAGGAAACACGTATTTACATGACAAATAAGAGCTTTAAAGTTCAAAGTATTTAAAGGGGAACTGGCTTTGACCACGATTCCTGAAAACTCAGGGCTCAGTCTCAGGACTGCTATGCTAATGTACATATTTTACAGTGAGTAAGACTTCCTCTTTCCATTATGTGGAACATAACTGGAGAGATAGACAGAAATCTTCAGTGGTTATGAGCTAATTAGATATGGAAAGAAAAAAAGACTTCAGTTTATATATTCACTCTAATGTCTTCTGTAACTTACTTTTTTTTACGTTAACCTGGGAACATGCTGCTTGTTAAAGGCACTGATCTCCTACAAGATATGGTATTTCATGTAGTCAAAGTATGACACTTGAACTGTTTGAAAATGTACCCTATTTATTTATAAATTCCCCCAGAATCATGCACTTTTAGAGATACCAAGTTGCATTGTCATGTACTATAGAAACCTTTGATATTGTGTTTGTATTGATTTCCAGCAGCATTGTTCATTTTATTAGAAAAGGTATCAGTATTTTTTCTAAATGCTAAATATTTTTACCATATTTATAAAGACTTCTCTTCTAGCAAAGGTAACTAGAGTATGGTGGGTTTGAGAATACAATTGTTTCTAAACTTGCACTGTAAAGTAGATGGAGGATAATATACTTTTTCCTCCTTCCTACGACTAGGACATAGCCCTAGCAAGTTCCCCTAAAGCTGGAGCAAATATGCTGCACTACATTAGGTGAGCTCTTCACACAAAGCTGCATAAAGCAACTGATCTTTTCAAGGCAGGAAAGTGAATAATTAGAGTACATTTTCCTTTCCCGTCATTTAAGTTTAATTGCATCTTACAAGCCACACTGTAATGGCTAGTACACATTTCCTGAACTAAGCTATGAATGGAACACTTGTGCCAAGAAAACAAACAGCTTGATTTGGAAGAACTGGAGAGGCTTGCAGTCAGAGGTGACACTAACAATCTGACACTTGCCTATGCATTGGCAGACTCCTCTGCCCCCTATAGCTACAGTGTACCAATAATCCCCAGAACCAGACATACCCTTCCACACAATAGGAGTGAACTCTGCCCCAGTGAGTGTATTTAGATATAGATTTCTAAATATGTATTAATTAAAGGTCAGAGGAAGACAATAAAATATAGTTCCTCAGAGCAGTAGTTTTCAACCTGTGGTCCGTGGAGGATTGCAGATTGTGTCTAAGATTTTCAAAGGGGTATGCACCTCCATTCAAAAAATTTTAGGGATCCGCAAATGAAAAAAGTTTGAGAACCACTGCCTTAGAGAATGTGTATGTGGTGGCATAAGTGAAAGGCCCGCTTACAGCCAGGCTTGAAGTGTACCAGAACAATTATACCAAAATTGGGTCATACAGAGGATGGGGAGCATTTCTGGACACATTTTATGTGACTATCACATCACGCTATGATGAGGGCACATCCTCCCCTGACAGGAATATTTGAAAGAATCTTTGCAAAGAGAATCTCATGTATTGTCCATCCCTTCAGGGTGGCTATTTCCACGTGTACTGAGATGGCTCTTGACCCTCTGCTATTATACTATCCGCTTCTATAAGAAATACAGCGACCAGACTACTTTAACAGGTGTAGTCACTGTTGTCAGTGCAGCAGCTGCGAAGGTGCTTCCCAGCACAAGCAGACAGACCCACACTACCCCCGCTCATGCGAGCGTGCTAAAACTAGCAGCGTGGCTGCAGCAGCACGGGCAGTGGCTTGGGCTAGCTGCCCAAGTACAAACTCGCCTAACCCCCTCGGTATGTACTTGGGCAGCTAGACCAAGTCACTGCAGCCAAAGTGCTATTTTTAGTGCGCTAGCTCGAGCAGAGTTAGCACGCATCTGTCTACTGGAGCTGGGACTCATGCCCCCAGCCAATGTGTAGACATACCGGAAAGGTGGGTGTGTGGAGATGAAATATTTATGCATACCCTGCAGTCAGGAAGATGAATGGCCTCATTTTCAGAGCTATCTCCAAAATTCAGTGTAAAGTTTAAAAAGTGGCTGTCCTCCCAACTACTATCCTGGCACATTTGCCTGCCACAGAGAGCTGTTACTGTTTCCTGATTGACAAACAGGAGGCAGGTGCATTTGACAGTGTTCAATTAGCCTGTATTACAGTACAAGGGGAAGATTGTAGCTTAATGGTTAGAGGGTAGCTGGGAGTAAGGACTCCTTGGTAGTATTTCCTGCATGGCCACAGACTTACTAAGTGACCTTGCACAACTCAGGACCTCTGTGCCTCACTCTCTTCATCTGCAAAATGAGTGTTAAGACTTACCTAGCTCACAGGGGTAATGTGTGACTTAAGTAATGAGTGCAGAGTGTTTTGAAATCCTGAGATGAAAGGTGCAATGTAAATGCACAGTATTATCATCCTCCGTCAGTTACCTTATCTGCCTTAAGATCCTTAACGCTCTCAGATGTACTTAAAGAACTCAGTATTAAATGAAGACCCATTAAATGTGCACTTTACTAAATGGCTGGCTTGAGGTCCAGAAAACCACACCTTCCAATGAAAGACAAGCTAAATAGATTGAACTTATCAAAGAGGAGTGTAAGAGGTGACTTGATTGTGCTCTCTGAATATCTACACACAGAGAAGATATCTGATATGAGGGAGCTCTGTAATCTAGCAAAGGCTTAACAAGATACACAGACAGAAGTTGAAGGCAGAAAAATTCAATTTGGAAATGACAACTTTTTAACAGTGAAAACAACTTTTTAACCATTGGAACAGCTTACCGGGGCATGTAGTAAATTCACCACCACTTGGAGCCTTTCAATGGATACTGGGTGTCTCTCTAAGACATGGGTGGGCAAACTACCGCCTGCGCCACTCTCAGAAGCAGCCGGCACCACATCCCTGAGGCCTGGGGGCGTGCAGAGGGCTCCATGTGCTGCCCTGTCCTCCAGGCACCGCCCCCCGCAGCTCCCATTGGCCGGGAACAGGGAACCATGGCCCATGGGAGCTTCGGGGGACGTACCTGGAGGCGTGGCAAGGGCAACACGCAGAGCCCTGTGCCCCTCCCTTCCCCAGGGGCCGCGCAGGGACATGGTTCTGGCTGCTTTGCATCGCGGCGTGGGGCCAGGGCAGGCATACAGGGACCCAGCCCTGGCCCCGGTGTGCGCCGCTGCCACCCCAGAGCTGCCTTAGGTAAGTGGCGCCAGGCCAGAGCCCAAACCCCTCCTGCACCCCGCTCCCCAACTCCCTGCTCTGAGCCCCCTGCCTGCACCTTGCAGCCTTCCTGTACCCCAACCCCCTACCATGAGCCCCCTGCCACACCCCGCACGCCTCCTGTACCCCAGCTCCCTGCCCTGAGACCCCTGCCGCACCCCTCCTTCACCCCTGCCCTGTGCCGCACCCTGCACCCCTCCTGCACCCCAACTCCCTGCCCTGAGCCTCCTGCCTGCACCTCGCATTGCTCCTGCTCCCCAACTCCCTGCCCTGAGCCCCCTGCCTGCACCTCACACCGCTCCTGCTCCCCAATCCCCTGCGGCACTCCGCACCCCAACCCCCTGCCCTGAGCCCCCTGCCGCACCCCGCACCACTCCTGCACCCCAACCCCCTGCCCTGAGCCCCCTCATACACAACCACCCCTCCTCTGCCCCAATCCCTTGCCCTGATCCCATTCCTGCACACCACACCCTCTCCCGCACCCAAACCCCCTACCACAGATCTGCATACAATTTCCCCACCCAGATGTGGCCCTTGGCCCAAAAAGTTTGCTCACTCCTGCTCTAAAAGATATGCTCTAGTTCAGGGGTTCTCAGTCCTCCACAAACAAATGTCAGGAGGTTGTGAGCACTATACCCTTTCCATACTGCTAAAGGGATAGACTGGAGGGGGATTTAGAAGGGTCCTGCCTAAAGGCTAAGAACTAATTTATTGTGCTTGATACTGTTCTCTTATGCAGTGATGAAGAATAATTTCTTCCACTATAGGAATCACTGTGTTATGCAGAAGATCAAACTACATGGTTGTAAAAAGAAAAGGAGGACTTGTGGCACTTTAGAGACTAACAAATTTATTTGAGCATAAGCTTTTGTGAGCTACAGCTCACTTCATCGGCTGCATGCAGTAGAAAATACAGTGGGGAGATTTATATACACAGAAACATGAAACAATGGGTGTTACCATAAACACTGTAACAAGAGTGATCAGGTAAGGTGAGCTATTACCACCAGGAGAGTGGGGGAGAGGGGTGAAACCTTTTGAAGCGATAATCAAGGTGGGCCATTTCCAGCAGTTGACAAGAACATGTGAGGAACAGTAGGGGGGGAAATAAACACAGGGAAATAGTTTTACTTTGTGTAATGACACATCCACTCCCTGTCTTTATTCAAGCCGAAGTTAATTGTATCCAGTTTGCAAATTAATTCCAATTCAGCAGTCTCTCGTTGGAGTCTGTTTTTGAAGGTTTTTTGTTGAAGAATTGCCACTTTTAGGTCTGTAATTGAGTGACCAAAGAGACTGAAGTGTTCTCCAACTGATTTTTGAATGTTATAATTCTTGATGTCTGATTTGTGTCCATTTATTCTTTTACGTAGAGACTGTCCAGTTTGGCCAATGTACATGGCCAAGGGGCATTGCTGGCACATGATGGCGTATATCACATTAGTAGATGTGCAGGTGAACGAGCCTCTGATAGTGTGGCTGATGTGATTAGATCCTATGATGGTGTCCCTTGAATAGATGTGTGGACACAGTTGGCAACGGGCTTTGTTGCAAGGATAGGTTCCTGGGTTAGTGGTTCTATTGTGTGGTTGCTGGTGAGTATTTGCTTCAGGTTGGGGGACTGTCTGTAAGCAAGGACTGGCCTGTCTCTCAAGATCTGTGAGAGTGATGGGTCGTCCTTCAGGATAGGTTGTAGATCCTTGATGATGTGTATGGTAACACCCATTGTTTCATGTTCTCTGTGTATATAAATCTCCCCACTGTATTTTCCACTGCATGCATCCAATGAAGTGAGCTGTAGCTCACGAAAGCTTATGCTCAAATAAATTTGTTAGTCTCTAAGGTGCTACAAATACTCCTTTTCTTTTTGCAGATACAGACTAACACAGCTGCTACTCTGAAACCTGTCATTATACATGGTCATAGTGGTCCCTTCTTTTGAATCTATAAACCAGACATCATAGTAAAATAATTGAAAATTAAGGTTCCAAAATGATGTCCAGAATAGAGGATATACCTTTTATGAATTAGGAATATGTAAACAACCTTAGCAAATAAAAGTATATTTGTTCACTGTATTTTAGCATCTGGACATTTTTCCTGCATAAATCTCATTCATAATCTTATTGAATGGTAGCAAAACAATGAGACAGGGGCCAGTTGCCATCATCACCCTGGCTTTTATACTGCCTGGTACACAATGGATCAGAGTGCAATAGAAAAGTATGAAACTGTCCATTTTAAACTCTCTTTGATTTAGCTGAGTAACACCTCACTGTGCTAGTGGGATAGAGTGTCTGCTGACACACCTATACAGCTGACTCTGGATGTAAGGGAGGTGAGAGTAGGCCTTAGGCAGAGAAAACTAGGGTTTGGGATGGGGATAGTCTGAGGGGAAGACAGTAAAGCCTGGTGTAAAGTAATTGGCAGCCACGCCTGAGAAGAAGGTTTTAGCTGCGGTGTCCTGTACTATTATTTTGAAAGAGTCTTTGTTAATAAGCCAGGCCCCATGAAGGGTGACTTTAGCTCTGAGTGTGTCACTTTGTTATGAGGGGAGTAGGAACCCTCACTTGCCTCCCAGCTGTCAGAAAATTATATCTGTGGGATTTCTTCTGTAGCAGCAGTGACATCTACTGGCTAGTTAGAAAAAAGGAGCCCCCTGGAGTACATTGTACATCCCACTATAGTACTGAAATGCAGAGGTCCAAAAAGCAATTGGATCCCAGCAGCTTGTTTGCATTTATTTTTCCTATTAAAAAGTTTAGGAAATACTGCCATGAAAAAAGTTAACCATCTTTGTAGAAAAGGAGGCTGCTACTTCCGCTGTGTGTGGCTGGGTTAGGGGATTACAATGTCACCAATACTCACACTGTTACTGCAAGTGTCATGATTCTGGCCCCTCTTTTAGGGGCTCTCATGAGAAAATGCTGATGGCCGAGGGAATTTTTCCTGAGCTGCGTGCTGTTTCCCTGTCCGTTGCTAGAGAGGGCCATCCTTACCCATACGCAAAGCACGCAGCTGCGTAGGGCACCCGGAAATTTGGTGCACCAAATTTCTGAGTGCCCTGCACACCTGCGTGCTGCTCTAGCCCCTGCTCTGGCTCTTCCGCAGGCTCCCGCCCCTGCTCTGCCCCAGCCCCGTCCCGTCCCGTCCCGTCCCCACCCCTGCTCCGCCCCCACTCCCCTGAAGATTGCAGCCAGGCCCGACCCTGCACTCACCACGTGGTAAGTGGAGCGACCCGGTTCTAGCCTGCTCCACTCCCCTGGCTCCCAGCCGCACCGCCTGGCATGGCTGAACGCAAGGTGGGATGCGGAGGTGGCAGACTGCAGGAGCCACCCAGGGGATCTAAATGAGCCTGCTGGGACTTAGTTGGAGTGGCACGGGAGGGGCTATAGGAGTCTGCCAGAGGGGAGCAGAGAGGTCTCTGGGCAGTGGGAGGGGTGAGGGCAGGCGTCAGGTGCACAGTGGAACTGGTGCCTACATATTCATGTGTTCACATTTTGTATGTGTTATAGGTTGAAAATTCATCCTGTACTTGTCACGTGCACACACCATGGGCAGGAAGAGGAAGTTCAAAAAAGTCAGAAAGTTGGCAAAAGCAACTAATTCTTTTTTAAGCTCATAAGTTTTAGGCCAATCATGATTTTTTTGTGTTCTAACCCATGGTTTTCAACCTCTTGAAGTTGGCAAAACTAGTTAGTAATGGAGTGTGACACTTTTCATCACTTGGACATTGATTTAGGTATTGATCAGATCACCAGCAACCAAACCTCATTACCACCTGTATGGGGTTTAGTTTGGTGGTCTTAAAATTAACATTGGCCCTATCTTGCAGGAGACTTCTTGCACTGCAAGATGAATTCCATTGAACAACATTGAGTTGTCCCAACATCTAAATGTCATGGAGACTAAACAACCTTCTCATGTGTAGAAACTATCACTCTGAAACACATTCACAGCGCAATTTGGAGAAAGCTTGCATTTGTCACTACGTATGTCATACCAACTGTGTCAAAGGGGCCTAGATCCTTTAAGGTATTTAGGCTTCTACCTTCCACTGAAATCATTGGGAGTCAGGTGTCTAAACACCTTTGAGGGTCTTGGCCAGGGTGTCTGCCTCCAATACTGCAGTCTGGCACATTTCTTAAGCACCAAACTCACTAATAGTTAATCAGCAAGTTATTGGTAACTGATCTGTTCTTTAACAGGTTTCGATTGCAGCAGGCACCATTGTTCTGAAGAAGTGTTGATATACACAGAAACTGTAATCCTTTAACAGATGCACATGTATAACAAGTGAGTTTCTATTAAACTTCCTGGATCTTTAAAGGTGATCCATCACATTTATGCTCCCCGATGCCATAAGGGAAATATTAAAAAAGCTAGAGTTGTGTTCTTTCACTTCCGACAAAAAAATAACTTTAATAAAAGTAACAATGATGAAACAAAAACTCATGAATGTGTGATTCTAAAGGAATTAAACTTAGTACAATGAAGAAAATCTCTGCTTTTCCTTCTAAAATTGTCCTCTGCCAGAGAAATACCAGGTAATCCACCACAAAGGGACAATCCTTTACCTTTGAAGCCTCATCCCCATTATGTGTGCAGTTAAGTATGCACAACTCATCTCCACCATCTGAAACCATGTAGCCACTAAGCAGCCAATTGTCCATGTATTGAAAGAATATCACTTCTCTGTCAGATATAGTACATGTGCCACGTGCTTCTTATGTGTCTGTTAGACAAAGCGGACCCTCACTGGGCTTACTTTGGATAGAGTCCCAAGTCATTTTAATTCATGTAATAGAGATTTTTACATAAGCAGCCAGGTTAAGTACGGCAGAATCATGGAGCCAAACACTTTGTACTCGTTTATACAGATTAGGTTGTGTAACAAAACCCAGTGAATGCACTTTCTGCTGGTAGAATCTTTACTGTCTTAACAGCTTTGGTCATGTAGATATAACATGTACATTTTCATATTAGAAACCTCAATAAAACCCATGGAAAAAAATTACATGATCTGTGGTCTGTTAACAGAATATTGAATCTCCATGAAACTAATGGGAGTCAACCCTATTTCTAACTACTATTATTTGAACACACTTCCTTTCTGGCAAAGAAGCAGGTGTGTGTGAGTGCATGTGGAAAGAACATGAGGAAAAGCTGTAAGAGAAAAATTATGAATCTATGCTATTATAAAATGTATTTCAGTGATAATACAAAGCTTATGACCTAGATAAGGACCTACAGTCAAGATTTTATGACTGTACCAGTTTACGAAGATAATACTAACAGAGGTCACACCCAGATAAAGAGTGTTCCTGTATAGACTGTTTATATTCAGACTGCTACAAGACAAAGTCTATTGGATAAACTCTTTTGGAACGCAGTATTAGCATGATTCTTAATCTTCTACTACCATTTTCATTCATTCATATATATATATAGTTTAGTTATTTGAGAAACAGCTGCTTCATAAAAACGTGATTGGCTTACAATCTTGTGAAAAATGCTATGATTTCAATTCAGAACTTAATCATTAAAGGATGAGTTTTAAAAATAAGTTTATATAAACATAGTAAAATAATATTTGTATAGTCTGAAAGAAAGCTTTGGAAGTTCAGCAGGTAGGTGTAAGGAAGCATACTAGACATAAGGTGCATGTTACATTTAATTTGAAGTTATATGTTAGATTTAAGGCTAATTTCAGTCTTTGCATATGGAAGAGCAGTGCTGTGGACCCTGGAGCTATTCTATTTTTTTTGTTTGTTTGGTAAATCAAATCACACCTTTATGATCATATTACTATTTATGAAGTGGGGGGAAGATACTCATCACTGAACCCGCATAGAGCCAGGATGTGGCACTGCCTGAGCTCTTCTACTCTCGGACTCTGGTTTTGCAGGGATTTGTTGTTTCTATAGCCCAGTCCTCCAGCCAGGTCAGTTTTCAGTTCAGTCCCCTTCCAGGGTAACAGAATAATCCAAACAAAGGGAAAAAAAACCCTAAAGTCTTACAACCTTTCTGCCAGGCCTTTAGCCCCTATCCACTAGTCAGCCTTTGCCTCTTTTACTCCTGAGGCAGAGGCTTGTCCCCAGCCCACCGAGGACCATTACCACACCCAGAGTCTTTCTAACCGCAGTTTGTTGCTTAGATTTCCTAAACAAAACACAAAAACAGTTCCTCAGCCCTGGGCTACAGCTCCCAAGGGATTTTCCCTTTTGCCTTTCGCAGTCCTTCCTGCTTCAGGGCCTATTACAGGATTCTTCTGTGCTCTTTCAGCTAAGCATCACTTAGGGACTTCTGGCGGCCATTTTTTCTTCAGCAAGGTCCCAGTTCTTTTCTCCCCTCCCAGGGAATTTCCTGCTGCTTCTGCTTCCTTAGTGGCAGGTACCCCACCCTCTTAACTGGCAAAACTAAGAGGCACCTCTCCTAGCACAGGGGTGTTACACCTGTTTTATTTAAAGGGACCAGCCACTTTGTGACACTTGTATTTCCTCTCTTGCTGGGGAAGGAGAACCGAGGCCCGCTCTCTCCTTTGTGTTCCAGCCCACGGAGCCTGCATTCAGAAGCAAAGGATTATTCTTTACAATCCCTCTCTGCTTCCTTGGGCTACTCCTACTTCCCTGTTTTTTCATCATCATCTCTCACCAGGCTGCAGCCTCTATTACTCATACTCTGGAGTTCTGTATCTTCATACAGCTTCTTCCCCATTTGCTGATGGTCTCCTGGCTCCACAGTCCTCTCTTCTAGGATGCTTTGAGCCTGCCTTCATAGAGCGATCCCTCTCCTCCTAATTGATACTAAATTAGGTCGGACCTACCCTAACCCAGGTGTAACCTGGTGGGCTAATTAGGCCCTAAGGCTCCTTTTACCCCTTTATGTGCCAGTGTTAAGCATTACTTTCCCCCATTTTTAGCATCTCTATATTTCAGCAAGCAAACTCCAAAACAGGAATGAAAAAAAAAACAACCCACAGGTTTACATTTAGGAATGAAGAACTGATATATGACCAAAGTTTATCATATGGTGGAGTGACTGAGTTGACGCTCGACACGCATACATTGATCTTCAAAAAACAAGAAAAGAAATTAATTATAACCAGATGAATGCAATAGAATTAAATTTACTTCAGAAGTAGGGTAAATGTTTGCAAAGTCAGACAAAATACAAAACCAATAACTATAACGTCATAATTTCGGGGTGGGGGAGGGAACATGCATCATCAAAACCACATAATTATGTTATATGTATCCAGAAACATAGGAAGAAATCAATGTTTTTTGGAAGTAACAAGAGCGTCTCTCTGCCTCCCAAGTGGAAGAAAAAGCTCCTTTTCTAATACCAATGCCAATTCAACAAACATAAAATACGAAAATTGCCCAATTATTTGGCTGATGTGCGTATGAGATCTGTCAAGCCACAGGGTGCTAGTCTGTGCCTAGTCCTGGACAGATGCTCAGAGAAGGTGCAAGTAATCTCCGCACCTCTGCACAGGGTTCACAAATATTTATGTGAATGATGTATAGTTCATATCAGGGCTGTCAAGCAATTACAAAAATTAATCACTGTTAAACAAAAATAGAATACCATTTATTTAAATAAATAGTTTGGATATTTTCTACATTTTCAAATATATTGATTTAAATTACAACACAAATACAAAGTGTACCATGCTCACTTTATATTTATTTTTGATTACAAATATTTGCACTGTAAAAAAACCAAAACAAACAGCATTTTTCAATTCACCTAATACAAGTACTGTAGTGCAATCTCTTTATCATGAAAGTTGAACTTACAAATGTAGAATTATATACCAAAAAAAACCTGTATTCAAAAATAAAACAGTGTAAAACTTTAGAGCCTACAAGTCCACTTAGTTCTACTTCTTGTTCAGCCAATTGTTCAGACAAAGAAGTTTGTTTACATTTGCAGGAGATAATGCTGCCTGCTTCTTGTTTACAATATCACCTGAAAGTGAGAACTGGGGTTCACATGGCACTGTTGTAGCCGGCGTTGCAAGATATTTATGTGCCAGATGCACTAAAGACTCATATGTCCCTTCATGCTTCAACCACTGTTCCAGATGACATGTGTCCATGCTGATAATGGGTTCTGCTTGATAACCATCCAAAGCAGTGTGGAGCGACGCATGTTCATTTTCCCATCTGAGTCAGATGCCACTAACAGAAAGGTTGATTTTCTTTTTTGGTGGTTCAGGTTCTGTAGTTTCCGCACTGGAGTGTTGCTCTTTTAAGACTTCTGAAAGGATGCTCCAAATCTTGTCCCTCTCAGATTTTAGAAGGCACTTCAGATTCTTAAACCTTGGGTCGAATGCTGTAGCTATCTTCAGAAATCTCACATTGGTACCTTCTTTGTGTTTTGTCAGATCTGCTGTGAAAGTGTTCTTAAAATGAACAACATGTGCTGGTTCATCATCCGAGACTGCTATAACATGATATATATAGCAGAATGCAGGTAAATCAGAGTAAAAGACATACAATTATCCCCCCAAGGAATTCAGTCACAAAATTAATGCATTATTTTTTTTTAAACAAGCATCATCAGCATGGAAGCATGTCCTCTGGAATGGTGGCCAAAGCAGGAAGGGGCATATGAATGTTTAGCATATCTGGCACATAAATACCTTGCAATGCCGGCTACAAAGGTGCCACGCGCACGCCTGTTCTCACTTTCAGGTGACACTGTAAATGTAAACAAACATGTTTCTCTTAGCAATTGACTGAACAAGAAGTAAGACTCAGTAGACATATACACGCTAAAAGTTTTACATTGTTTTGTTTTTGAGTGCAGTTATGTAATAAAAAAAGAAATCTACATTTCTAAGTTGCACTTACATGCTAAATTGCACTACAGGACTTGTATGAGGTGAATTGAAAAATACTATTTTTGTCTTTGCCACTTTTACAGTGCAAATATTTATAGTAAAAATAATACAATGAGCACTGTCAACTTTTTTAAAATGTAGAAAAACAACCAAAAATGTTTAATAAATTTCAGTTGGTATTCTATTGTTTAACAGTGCAATTAAAAGTGATTAATCGTGATTAATTTTTTTAATTGCCATTAAATGTTTTGAGTTAATCGCGTGAGTTAACTGCGATTAATCAACAGCCCTAGTTCATATGACTGTTGAAGGGAAATGAAATTTAGACCCTTAATTGACCTTTATTTCACGAGGAAACAAAATCTGCTTTGAGCAGAAGTTTCTCTCATTACAGTAGAACCTCAGAGTTAAGAAAACCAGAGTTATGAACTGACCAGTCAACCACACACCTCATGGAACTGGAAGTATGCAATTAGGCAGCAGCAGAGACAAAAAAAAGAAGCAAATACAGTACAGTACTGTGTTAAACATAAACTACTAAAAAAATAAAAGGGAAAGCAGCATTTTTCTTCTGCATAATACAGTTTCAAAGCTGTATTAAGTCAATGTTCAGGTGTAAACTTTAGAAAGAACCACCATAATGTTTTGTTCAGAGTTATGAACAACCTCCATTCCAGAAGTGTTCATAACTCTGAGGTTCTACTGTATTATTATTTGTGTTCCAGTAGTGCTTATTGGTGTCAAGTGAGATCAGGGTACCATTGTGTTAGGCATTGTGCAAACACACAATAAGAGACAGTCCCTATCCTGAAGAGCATACAATCTATAGACAAATAAGACAGGCAAAGGGTGAGAATGGAAACAGAAGTATGAAATGTCTTGTCTAAGGTCCCACAGGTCATTAGCAGAGCTGAGAATAGAACCTGGGTGTCTTCCCTGCTATCCAGTGCCCTATCCACTACACCACATTACCATCTCAGCCCATTTGATGAAAGAAAGACAGGTGTTTCTCTGCAGGAAATCACCATAGCCTGCCAATAGAAGTGCCAGCCTCTGACAAAACTATGGTGGAGGTGCCCATACTATGATTGTCCCGTGGCAATTGCAAGAGGCTAACCATGTCTTTTCAGCAGGCCCTTTTGTTAGTCCCTTTGCACTGCTTCCAATATTCATTCTGGTTGGGTCTACGCTGGACTTTTAGCTTAAAACTTTGCACCACTGCTACCACTGTACAGCAACTGTGTAGTGATGGCCAACTCCATAAGGAGGTAGAAGCAAGAAGGCAAATGGAGAATTTTTAAGACTGGCAAATATCTGAAAAATGAAGGAGATTCACACCAGAACCAAGACAAAGTTAGACAATGCCATTGTGATACCCACATTGGTCTACACTTCTGAACCTTGGCAAAGGTTAGGCCACAACAAGAGCTTAATGCATTGCATCAGAGATACTTGCAAAAAATACCTGGTATCCGCTGGTAGAATAAAGTAACTGATGCTGATGTGTTACAAAGGACTAGCCGGCAGACTGTAGAGACGTTTTGAGAAAGGAGACTGGAGTGGTTTGGACATGTTGTATGGATCTCAAAAAACTGTATTCCTAGACATGCCCTTGACTGGATACCACTTAGTGGATGACAGAAAGAGGACAACAGATGTCATATAAGAAAACTATTGAGAAAGATGCCATGGTCATGGCAACTGACCATAATGGAGCAAGTGACATTAGACGGATGGACATCGAAAGACATTCCATTGCATGTCACAAGACACAAGAGGATCTAATAATAAAATACAGACACAGTAGGTGTGCTAGTTTAGACCAACTGCCAGTGTTTTCATAAGCAAATAAACTGCCCAACTCTACAACAGATGTACATTGTGTTTTATTATCTAATAATGCTTGCCCAACTTTGGAAAGCACTTTAGAGATCCTTGAATAGGTAGGCATGATATAACTGCGAAGCACCACTCGTTTTTTTTAAGTATTTCAAAGAGAAATTTGATCTGAACCACAAAGTTCTGATCAGGATCCATCCAAACTCTCCCAAAGTTTTGGTGTGTTCAGATTTAATGGGTTCTAGTTTGGATTCATTATAAGCCACAATATTCAGAAAGAAATTTAGACAGAAGTTTTCCCAAAGTTTGGAAGGGTCTGAATATGTTGGATTTGGAGTGCCATTTCATGCTCATCTTCAATTCTAGTACTTCATGTGTATTCAAGTTCACACCTAGGGACAGTGGGCTGTTCCAACCCCTCCAGTCTCAGTTGTTGAAACAAGGCATATGGCAAAAGCCAGATTTATTCCCTGTTTATTTTTAAAGAGCTTGCCATCAGGTTAGATTATTATTCTCAAACCTTTACTCCAGATATTTTTCAATAATGAGCAAAAAGTGGTTTATGTCTGTCGGATACAAGAGACCAGTACTAAGAAATATACCTGTAACAATCCATCAACTCCAGCATGAAGCTAAACTTAGTTTTTGTTACAGTGCCTTTCCTAAACGTGCTGTGCATGAAGAAATCTGAAATGAAAGCTATATCTATTAGATTGTAACCTTTACTTGTTATACCAGAGATGAGAACTACATTCAGCGCTGGTCACCCACTGATCCACAGTTTCATGTGTATGTGGCTCTAATCTCACTTCCATTTCACAGTATGGATATTAAAAATGATATGCCAAGAGAATACAAACCTGCCAGGTGCTTTCCCCATGACACAGAGAACATATTGGTGTACAGAGTTCTGATTACTAGTGTTTGATTTCCTTTCAAGTGTGAAGGAACCAGCTGAAGTGACATGAAGAAGCTGGGTCACGCACGAGTGTCTTCTCTTAACTAGGGCAGCAGTATTTCTGGTAACATTTGAAATATGCTGACAATTGTTTGATAAACTATGTTATGAAACCAAAGAACTTCAGAAACTAAAAAGCTTAAAGGGGGCTATGGTCAGTTGGAAAATGGCTGACAAGAGCTAGTGCCAGCTGGCCAGTTTTGATAGGATGGTGTCAATGTGTCCACTCTATTTTGTGTAAAAAGAATAAATATCACACAAACAAGTATTTCATCAGATTGAGATAAAATAGATTCTTCATTTTTTCAGACCCAGGGAAAAAGGCTAAGACACTGGATGGTGACGTATCCAACAGGGTAGAGGTAACACTCGGTGCCAATAAAATAAACAGCCAGTGGAACGAGAAACTAAAGAAGCAACATATTACAGATGGAAGGCCAGTAATGGGTTAGATTCAGGAAACAGGCTGATTGCCACAAGACTTACTGCTATTATTTTTAACATTGTGTTGTGCTATTTAATGTTTTTGAGGGATGCTGATTGTCAGCACTATATAGTGAGGTCCTCTATTTGCCCCATAACAGGTACAACATAATCAGTGGCATTTAAACTTCACTTGACACTGCCCCACCAATTGTCCCTGTATTTGGACTGATGTATGAAGTTGCTTCAGAAAAGGGGAAGATGCACAGGTGACCATATAGTGAGACTAGAAATGGAGGTACAAAAAAGAATAAGGATTAAGAACTTTATGATAATAGTCTTCCTGGATGTTGAAAAAGAATGACATACTATGGAAGTAAGGCCCCCAGTATAAACTACCCAAAATTGGAATAAAAGGGAGAAAGCTTTGCTTGATAAGGGATTTTTAAGTGACAGAATGATACAAGTCAAAGTCCGAACAGCTTTATCAAAAACTTAAAAGCTTACAAATTGAACTCTACATGGGAGTGTTATCAGCCCTATTTTATATTCCATTATGATAAATGACCTCCTGGAAAGTGGGCAGACGGGAATAGGTATTTCCCTTTTTTCAAATGATTGTGCTAGATGGGCTAAGCATAAAAGACTTAAAATAGGCATGGAAAAGATAAATCAGGCACTCCAGAGAATTATTAAGTGGGGGAAATGACTGGGGATTTAAATTCTCACTTGTGAAAACAAAGGAAATGCTTTTAACTAGGAAAAACTGACTTATTTCTTTGTGGTGAGAAAATTCAGATTGTTCAAAAATGTATGTTCCTAGGAGTAGTGTTTGATAATATATTAACTTGGAAAGGCCACATAGATAATATCATGCAAAAGTGTAAAAGTAGGATGCACTTACTTAAAAGTGTGGTTGGAAGCAAATAGGGTGCAGGTAAGAAGGTATTAATGGTATGTAGAGCATGGATATGATCAGTGTTAAATTATAGATGCCAAACTTTTGGTTCAGCCTGAAAAACAACTCTTAGAAACTTGGAACTGCTTGAGGCCCAAGTTCTGTGATTGGCATGTGGCACAATGATAACACCACCAGCAAGGACTGGCTGATATTGCATTGCCTTGCACCTGGTGTAGTCATCTTATGAAGAGTGGCTGACCAATAACTGAATTACTGTACTGCACTCTCAGTCTTGCAATATTCCTTTTATTAGAATATGACGCCCATAAATGGGCAGAATTTTTTTACTATGTGCACACCTAAGTTAAACTTTGCCTTTCATTATTTTGAGTATTTAGCTAAGACACTCTGCTTTCTTCCTTAGACCTAAAGAAGAGCTCTTTGTGGCTCAAAAGCCTGTACCTTCCCACAACAGAAGTTGAACCAATAAAAGACTTTACCCCATCTAACTTGTTTCTTTGCTTTTCATTGCAGTAACGGTCATTAGTACCAATGCACTTTCACTTTTGCTGGTACAGTATTTCATGTTTTCATTTGTTATAAAAAGCTAAGCAAGAGGAAATTACAAATCAAAAACCAAGCAAGTTCTGAACAGCCCGGCTACTAGAGTATTTCAGATTGACTGTGTTTCAGCAAGCCATGACATTTCCCTGGTGGCTGCAATTAGTGCTTTTCTTTAAAAAAAAAAAATCCATAAGTCATAGCCCTTATGGATGCGAGGTCAGCATCACAACATAGCAACTGCTGCACCATGTCAGAGGCCCTGTCATGACATGATTAGTGGTGTAGGAATAGCTGGGACCTGACGTATCTAATCAAGTACTGTGATGGCCTGGACTTTATTGCAATGCTGCAAGTTTTGTCACAAGCCAAGGCTGGGACCTGTCATGATGTCGCAAGCTCTGCAATGCACCCAACTGGTGTGTCACAACATGGTGAATTCTAGAATGTAAAAGGTTATCATGTCACAATATGCTGATTTCTGCCAGAGCAGTTCTATGTCACAATGCAATATGCTGAATTCTGCAGCGTGCCAAGATTACCATGCAGCAAATGTGTATGAGGGGGTGGAATGTTGGCAGTGACTGTTAGGCCGCCTAGACCTATAATGGGTGACAGTGCAATACTGCACCCAGTAAATGCCACACCTCTGTTCGGCGCAAACCCCAGGCATATGCCCATCAGCTCACCATACTCCCTTTTGGTTATATGATCTACTTCAGTGTCATGGCTGAAAACGCTCGCCCTGCGGCACTTCAAGGGGTGGTGACATCATTTGACTGTGCCAGGAAGTGATGCCAGAAGTAAATAGCGGTGAAACTGGTGAGTAGCCCGTAGTGGGGAGGGAGCAAGAGTGGATCGCCTTCTCGCCTTTGATCAGGCTGGTAGGATGGGAGTGGTGGCACAGGGAGCCAGGCAAGCGGATCCTGGGGGCCCTCCTAGGCAGGCAGTGCACCCCGTACCTGGCTGCAGGTGTCCTTGTCCTCTGGGGTTCCACTTTTCCTTGGCTCCCGTTCCCTGGGGGAGGGTGTTCCTGGTCCCTGGGGTCCAGCTACCCCCAGCCCCAGGACCTGCCCTTGTCCTGGCTATTCTGCTTGCTCAACAGGTGTTGGAGGAACCCAGGGTCCAGGCCCTAGGTCTCAGCGTGCCCCTCTGAGACAGCGGGTGGCGATACAAAGTCAGTGTCTAACTTTCCTAGCACTGCTCTGAGTTGGGCCTAGTTAGGCCTAGGTTGGAGAAGCCAGGAGGAATTCTTTCAGACCTCACCTGCAGGTCTTAAAAGCTACCTCTGGCACAGCCTGTCCACAAACTGCCAAATTACATTTATTTTCAAATTAAAATGTCTAAATCTTTTATAAAATCCAGGTTCAATAGAAATGTTTCCACTGTTAAAATGTCTTTAACAAAAATTAATTAACCAAACATAGCCATGCCAGGTTAGAGGCCCAAATCTTGCAGCAGTGAAAACTTGAATATGAGACTGGCATTGCTGAGTTTAGAGACAAGTTGAAAGAAATGCAAAAAGTGACAACTGGATGCTTTTTCATGCTTAAAAACATTGGGTGTTATTACAACACTTAAAAACATTGGGGAGGGATAGCTCAGTGGTTTGAGCATTAGCCTGCTAAACCCAGGATTGTGAGCTCAATCCTTGAGGGGGCCATTTAGGGATCTGGGGCAAAAATTGGGGATTGGCCTTGCTTTGAGCAAGGGGTTGGACTAGATGACCTCCTGAGGTCCTTTCCAACCCTGATATTCTATTATTCTAATAACAGATCAATTGGATTCTTTACAAAATCTGACTTTAAAGCTGAGTGTGTCTTATACATATGGTCTATCAGTGGTATTCCTGTAAACACACAAGACTTCAGCACCTTGTCAAAATACTAGCTTTTTAACTGGAGAAGTGTTTGGATCATCTGGTGGCTGTAATCAAACATCTTTAGTTGCAGAGGATGTAGTGGTTGGGAAGTCAATTTAATTATGTCATGAATGTAGAAAAGACCTTAAATAGGTAAATTTCCATTTTTCAGTATGCTATAAATTTCTGTGGAAAACTTCAGTTTGTATCTCTATTCGGTTTATAACTTACTAAAAAACTTTTCACAGTATTGATTCTGAAGGCCCTTTAAGAAAACTATTTGCATTTCTTTAAAAGGAGTTGTTAATAACACAAGTCAAGGTGGAAAGGAATGTCTTGCAGAGGCTTTGTATGTTGCTTAAATGAATTACTTTCAATGTTATTGCTTGTACCATCCTATTAAATTGTATCCATCCGTATCTGGAGGAATAAGTACTCGAGCACAGATGTATTATTATTACTACTAGGCTGAGTAAACTAATACTTGCTTATTACTGTAGAACATCTATAGGATGAGCCATTCTTAGACTGATTCAGCAAGGTACTTAACGTGTGCCTAATTTCAAGCATGGGAATAGGCCTTTTTACTTCAAGTACCTTGCTGAATTGGAGTGTTAAGGAATTAAACCTGAATTTATTTTTTTAAAAGTCTTGATGCCTGGTTGCTTTATTTGGGATATTCTTAAAATAAACTTTTTTGGGACATTTCAGAGGTTGTTTAATATTATTTCTTTAAAAGAGTTTCCCAGTATGTGTATGCACCATCCACTAGATGTCTCTGTTCTGATATTTGCTGCACAGAGATTGACAAATCACAAGTAATAGTGTTTGGCATAAATATATGACATTAGCAAAATATACATGTGTGGTAACCATGTGCCCAAGAAATATCTAGGTTTTCAAAGGATGGGATAGGCCAAAAAAAAAAAATCATTCAGATAGACACTATGGTACACCATGCAAAATGAAGTAAAGCTGTCTTGATAGTGATAATTCCATAGTATGATAGAAAACCCACATTCTAACAAAATTAGAATATCTAAAAATAAGATATAGATATATAGATATTAAACCTTGCTGTATAACAGTAAATGATTTGAGACGCTATTAAATAAGACTTATCCATGATACCAAAAAATCCAGCTGTTCCTAAAAATACATAAATGCAATGATGCAGTCCTATATGTAAAAAGAAAAGGAGTACTTGTGGCACCTTAGAGGCTAACAAATTTATCTGAGCATAAGCTTTCGTGAGCTACAGCTCACTTCATTGGAATGCATCCAATGAAGTGAGCTGTAGCTCACGAAAGCTTATGCTCAGATAAATTTGTTAGTCTCTAAGATGGCACAAGTCCTCCTTTTCTTTCTGCGAATACAGACTAACATGGCTGCTACTCTGAAACCAATCCTATATGTTTTCACAAAATTAATATAGTGTGGAGCACTATAAATAGAATGATGCAGCTTTCTCAATCTGAAATGAGAAAAAAATCAAAACCAAATAGAAGGATGCCCCTCAAAACTTACTAACAAGTAAGGAAGAACAGTTGTAAAGAGTAAACTGTGTGCGTGCATGTATATGTATGACAGAGAGAAAGAGAGAGAGAGAGAGAGAGATTGTATACATACTCTGAACATAATGTTTGAAACCCTGGCAGAAATCACATCTGATGCTGAATCTGACCTCAATGGGTCAGAAGGGGATTGCATGATTTTACAGGAAGATACGATTTAGTGTTACATCTTTGCTGTATTTAGAAATAATAGAATAACTGAGTGCATGATACAGACCGGAAGGACTTTGCACGAGACAGATGTTGCGCAAAGAAAAGTGTAGCTGTGGTTTTCTGAATCTAGCTCTGTTAGATTTCAGAAATTCTCCTGGAGAAGGAACTGCCTTTCCAGACCAGCTACTGAAGGGGAGAAGAACTCAGAATCTTACAGAAGCCTTTCTGTTGCTGTCAGCACCCGTGAGTTTATGGGGTCCACAAACTAGAAAATTGTTCAATCTGAACAAAGATGTGATATAACAAAACTACAGAGCATCTCCTTGCAGTGTTGTAGGGAGATGGTGTTGGACGAGGATCATTGATCTGTTCACATAAGTCAGTGGGAGTTTTGTGAAAAATCAGTGACACAATATGGCCCTGTGAGAATATACCGTATAATCAAAGTGTCATTTTTGGAAGAAAAAGAAGAGTGCTTCTTAAACTTAGGGCTAGATTTTTAAAATTACTTAGGTGCCTAACTCCCATGGAAACCAACAGTGCTTGTATACTTTTAAAAATCTGCCCTTAATCTCTTAATTATTGCTATGTTTTCATTAAAAATATTTATTTCAATTTAATTGGGGATCTAAAGATTTTTCTATTTGGTATTTTGATTATAAGCTTTTTGCACTGTTGGTACACAACTTAAATGGAAGAGAGCTCAGAAAACTACTTAGAAAATAGTGAGGTATTAATTTGATGAAAGGAAGTTTTGATACAAAAAGATATGAATAAGTGCTTTTGACAGTGGCAGGATGTGGCATTAGGTGGGTTGAGTGCTGATGATTTTGAAATAAAAGCAAACTCAGTTATCATGGTTGTAAAGTAATTTCTGAGATTTATAAAATATATATTTTTTAAAGTAATGTCTGTTTTATATCTTTCTTATTTTTTTGTGGTTTCATTAACTTGTATTACAATGATTTTGTTTAATTTACTTAAACTGTTAAAGATGGAACACACAACTTAAAAAACCTCCCTATGTATTCAAATACTCCACACTGTTCTTTATGATTTCATGGGTTATAGCTTTGATATTTGCATTTTAGTGCCAATAGTGGTAGACATCAGGAGAAATGGCAAACATAAGAAATTGAAATTGTGGGGAGATCTGGTTCTGGGGTACAGCAAAGCTATGAATATTCTTCCTTGTAAAGGGGCTAAGCTGGGGCTCGACCCTCTCCGGGGCGGCAGGGAGCCACACCAGCTCGCTACACACAGTTGCCTTTGGGGGAATTTGTCCGGCCACCGGAGTCTCCCTCAGCAGCCCTTGCGGTAACTGGAACGAGCACCATAGGCCCGGGCCTTGAGTCAGGGGGAAGTACCCAACAGTCAGTAGCTCAAGCCCTCAGGCCGGGGCTGAGCAAATAGTTCAGTGTTAACAGGCCCAGGCCCTGGGTCAGGGAGGGGCCACAAACAGTCAATAACTCAGGCCCTCAGGCAGGGGCTGAGCAACACAGCATGTGCATTAGCCCAGGCCTCCAAGGACCTGGAAGAGAGGGAGACTACCACCCACAAGTTGTGGGTGGCAGGGGGGACGCAGGCCCGCCCACTCCATTGCATCCCAGCCCGGGGCCCTAGCAGCGGCAAACGACCCGCTGCTGGGTCAGTAGGGATCCTGACCGCAACACACTGACATGGGTTCTGGCAGAGTTACAGCCAGACTAGGGTCGGCTGTCCCCGGGCTACTTCCTAACTCCCCTCCTTCTGGTACCTGGATCACAGTGGTGTTCTCCAGGGGGTCCAGCACCATAGGTTCCTCGGGGCAGGGGACTAGTGGCAGGTCCGGCAACTCCCCCAGATAGCTGGTGCAGGGCAGGGCAGGTCCGGCAACTCCACCGGATAGCTGGCACAGGGCAGGTCCGGCCAGTCTTGGCGTGGACCTGGGGCCGCAGAATTTTCCCAGTCGCAGGCTAGGCTGGCTATGTCTGGCCTCCCTCGAGGCTGGTCCTCTAGTAAGCTCTGAGGGCCCGCCTTTCTACTTCTGGGTCGCCACCAGTCCCTCTGAGGGGCGGGCTCAGAGCTTCCTGGCTCCGCCCATTCTGGTGTCTGGAGGGGCTCGACCCTATCCGGGGCAGTGGGGAGCCACACCACCTAGCTACATTCCTCAATTGTTTTCTGCTCTTAAATTAAGAACGATATTCTAGTTATTGTTCCTACAAATGTAAGGTGATGTCTTATCTGCAGAATGTGCCAAAACTCAGTATTTATAACACTTACATTTATTACACAGATTCTTAAGGGTCCATGATACGCACACATCTCAAGTTTTCCTTCTGTATCCCAGTTGGCTAATATAGAAAGAATTACCCTGCATTTATAAATTAGAAATGTCATATAGGGAGTAACCTTTATTAGTTCTGCTATGTTGTGCTTCAAGCAGCGCTGGTTCTTTACTGTGACTGAATGTGATAATGCTACTTTTATTACAGAGATTATTCCACTGCAGTGGAATGGAAAAGAAAGAGGTCTCTGCTCTACCCCATGCCCACCCTCTTTTTTGCTTTCCTCCTCAACACCTGTTTTGCTGCTGCTCATAGTTTTCCCATGTAGCAGCAAGGAAATAAAACTGATATTATTTTTACAGTTCAGTTGTTTTCACCAGAGTTCTGAATAATAGCTGGAAGACAGACCAGAGTCTAGTTAATTTCATGTTACTGCTTGGCAAATCTGTGAGCAGCAACAGAGGCACTCTCTGCCTGAAGACTCAGGAAGACAACATAACGCCTGTTTACATTTGGTGTCTGGAAGGTCATCTTTCACAACCTTTTTAAATAAAAGTTTAAATTCTTCAGAAATTGGGTGGCTTCGGCTCCTATTTTCAGCAGGGGAGGATCACCATTTTCTAGTAGTGAGTGCATTTTTCAGGTCCTCTTTATAATGGAAAAAAACCTACAAAAATAGTAATAAAATGATATGCCTAGAAAAGCTGTAAAAACAGAAGAAAGAAAATTAGGCCATAAAAGTACAATTTAGATGGGATCCAGATGGAAGTAGGACTTAGAAGAACTCACAATAAATCTGAAAATAGTGACTACTGTGGAGGTGATATAAATGCGACAATTGGTCATAGGTAGAACTAGCTGAAATTTTTCGCACAAAACATTTTCTATTCAGAAAGTGTTGATTTTGACAATTTTCTGATTTTTCCAATCAGGAGAATGAAAATGAATATTTTTATTTCAAGTCAATGTTTAAAAACAAAATTATGTTTTTCATTTCAACATTTACAATTCTTAACTGCTTGGGATTTTTAATTTGATACTTTCAATTTCCATTATG